>NC_141763.1:8757656-8954228 GCF_982258835.1 Parasteatoda tepidariorum
ATTCCATTTTAAAAATTTGAATTTTGGTGACCGAAATCCATGACTTTCCATGATTTTTTTTAAAAAAATAGTTAAAATCATTACATTTCATGACAAATTTTGTTCAATATCGAAATGCATGACTCTTCATGATTTCTCATGACTTTCCAGGTGGGCAAATACCCTGAATCTGTCATTTCATACGCACTATAACTAATAGATTTCGTCACTGGTTTCGCAATAAAAAATAGTATATAAATTAATAAAGCATTTATCTTTAAGTTGAATGTAGTACTCACCTGAAACCAGTCTATTGTGCAGCAGTTAATGAGGGAGGGGAACTGCCTCAGTCTGATTCGAAACGTGTTACCAATTGGGCTCATAGCGATGATTATGTGTAGATTCTCACTCGATCTCTTCACAAAATAAGAGAAGAGGGACAATGGAGACAAATCGGCACCTTCCTCTTTCTCCACCAGGGGGCGTACTGCCTAAGTATTTAAAAACAAATCTCAAAAACATATTCAGTCTTTCATTTGGTTTATTGAAAATCTAATTTTAAGTTTACACAATGATACAAATGAAAATTAGACTACTACTTCACAAAGAGTGTTTTGCTAAACAGTCGAAATGAGCTGTCTATAGACCTAATAATTTCCTCCATTAAAAACTACACAACATCTCTGAAAAAATATTTTTGTAAGACATTTCAGTTGTATTGTTAGAACTCTTATAAGATTAACAAATAACAGGAATGGAAAAGAACACAATAAGAGAAAAAAGTCAATGTCCCTTCATAGGAAAGTGATAAACTCTTAAAAGATTAACAAAGAGCAGGAATGGAAAAGAACACAATCAGAGAAAAAAGTCAATGTCCCTTCAAAGGAAAGTGACAAACTCTTTTAAGATTAACAAAGAACAGGAATGAAAAAGAACACAAAGAAAAAAAATCTCATTTTCGAAAAGGGAAAATTGAGTACTTTTTAAAAACACCTAAAGAAAAAAGTACATTTAAGGGCTTTTAAAAAACGAAAATAAGCACCTTTAAGCACATTTTAAAAAAGCTACACACCATGTTAAATAGCACTTGGACTTTCACCACAACTGAGTTTTTATTATATCCCAAGTTCACTATAGACTTTAAAGCTATAACGCTAGTATGCCAGCTTATCTGATTTTTTATTTTTTATTCATATATAGTACAATCTTCTTCATTGTTGTCAGGATAGCATGACAAAATATTCTCAAAAATAAAACAAATCAAGTTAATAAAGAAAAAATAAATATTTATACCAAATGCTCTGAGCAGGAAATTTTAACATGAAGCAAATGAAAAAAAAAAAGTATAAAATTAGGTAGATAGTAAAAAAATACCTCGATTTTTTCTTGTTTTTCATCAATAGCAAAAAGGTTTGGGACTTCTCCAGAGTTGAGTAAGTTATCTATATCTTCCAGGAAACTTTCTTCTTTAATTTGGGAATCTGTGATCAGGAAAACTGTTCCCTTACCTTCGGCACCTGCAGATTTCATGACTTTCTGAAATGGGAAAACGAATTTTTACCTGATGTACAGTGCACCAAAAAAAAATCGACCACTGTGTTTAACTTTTGATCTAATGATCAGATCTTTGCATTTTAAGACTATCTTAATGGTTCAAGGGGGCAACCTCAAATATTCTAATTAATTAGTGCAGACGATATTTTAAATTATGAAATCAGACACTAAAATGCACTTTCTCTTAATAAACATATATATGTATACATTTTTAACATATTAGGATTCTTAACCTTCAAAATATAGGGTTTGGTCAGGTGAGCTATCCATAGTTCAGGCCCCTTAATGTTAATTTTACTTTTTGCGTTTTTTAGTCATATTTTTAATACAAAATTTGAGTAAAGTCAGTCAAATAATTCATGAGAAATTGAATTTTTAAAATACGACTTTTTCTAAATTTCTCAGAAACTATTCGATTGAGTATGCTCATATTTTATACTTTGACAATTAAAATTGCATTCTTTAAAATGAGAAAAATTTTATAACTCACAACTCAAAAGTTTTTAGTTTATTATTAAATAAAATTATAAAAATACTAAATATATACTAATGGCCACGACCGTGAACTTAATACAGCTCTCGCAATCAGCACTCAATAAGTATGGTGAACTTAATACAGCTCTCCAGGCTTCTCACAAAACAGCAATGAATCAACTAGTGGTATCTGTTCATTGAATTCTATCACAGCTACAATTCTGGTGGGGGAGTACTGTAATGCATCTACCACTACAATTCCAATTCACTAGTATATAAAATATGTTAACTTGATTCTACGTAAATGTACCTTTGCATAGATGAAGGTTGACATAGTCTATAACTACTATCCCCACAATAGCGTAAAATAGGTTTTATTACGATATGCTGTATTTTGTGCCCATAAACGAACATATAAGTTTTATTTTACAGGGTGCATAACCAAATTATTCAACAAAAAATAAGCACCTTTCAAGCACTCAAAAATATTTTTAAGCACCTTAAAAAAATATTATAATTAGGCAGGGTTGGAAAGGTTTTGACAGTAGAAGGGTTTATGTCAAAACTTTTTGGCATTGTTTTTGACAATTGTCAAAAATCATTAAATTTTGAATCATATAAAACGAATGGCGTTTTCATACGCTACAGACTGACAATATGCCGAAATAGAATGGAGTTGAATTTATTGTGAAAGTGTTGAGTAGAAAAAATGTGAACTGTGTCTTTTTGCATAATTTGTAGCGAAAAGCGAAAAAAATTTCATTTTCCAAATGGGGAAATTAAAAGTTTTTAGAAACACCCAATGAAAATAACACCTATAAGGATTTTTAAGAAACGAAAATCGAAAATAAGCACATTTAAGCACTTTTTAAAAATGCTACGCACCCTGATATAAAATATGTTAACTTGATTCTACGTTGGAGTACCTTTCCATAGATGAAGGTTGACATAGTCGATAATTACTATCCCCACAACAATAGCATATAAGGTTTTATTACGATATGCTGTATTTCGTGCCCATAAACAAACATATAAGTTTCATTTTAATATTTAAGTTTTGCTTTGTTAACAGTGTTTACTTTGATATCCTCTCTCCATTCATTCAGACCATAGTGTTTCGTTATCTCTGGTTGAAACAGCCACTGTCCATTAATAAACGAGGCGAGTTTTGTCACTGACTGTCTCCCGCTACCACCAACACCCACCAGCAATGCATTTCCACCAGGCATAGATAGAACTCTGCAAATCCTAGACAAATGCTCCAGAACATACCTAAAATGTACAAAGCAAAGATTTTTTTAAAAAAGATCTAAATGCTAAGCACTCAAAATAAAGACTGTATTTAGTTCAGGATGCGTAGTCAAATCTTTCAACAAAAAATAAGCACCTTTTAAGCACTCAAAAAAATTTCAAGCACTATATACATTAACAAAAAGCAAAACAATTTTCAAAAACTTTATATGATCATGAGAAAATAACTAGTTTCTGACAAAGAATCTTGATTATATTAGGCATTATAAAATGATCCCGAGATTTTTCTGTTCGATATCAGAGGGTGGAAAATGAAGCCTGAAAGTGAGAATATCTTGCAAAATGGAACAGAGTTGCACATGAGAGTGCAATATTCAAACCGAACTCAGCTCAGTAGAGGCATATGCGGACTCTAGAGTATTTCATCACACATGTAAAATGATCGGTGCTTTCATACGCTATGGACCGACGGTACGCCGAAATAGACTGCTGAATGAATTGTGAAAACGTTGAATAAAACAATGTGAAAAGCACGCCTTTACATAATACGTGGTGAAAATCGACATGGTAAAGATAACATTTGCCTTTTCGAAAAGGGAAAATTAGGCACTTTTTACAAACTCTCAATAAAAAAATGCACCTTTAAGGGCTTTTAAAAAACGAAAATTATACCTTTCAGCACCTTTTAAAAATGCTACGCACCATGTTAAAATAACAACACAAGTTAAAACTAATAATGTAGTATGCCATCTTCATTTATTTTTATATGTATATTTCATAAAATAGTTATTTTGAAATACTTATACATGGACAATCCAATGCATTTATAATAGTTGAAAAAGCTTAACCAATCCGCATCATAAATATAATGTTCATGAACTTGAAATGTGTTTAGCAAAATACCTAAATATAACCATATTCATGGGAGATTTGCTGATAGAATTGTACTCTTCCAGGCACTTGTTGGCAACCGTTTGAAAATCTTCGACACTTGTCACTTCGTTATATCGCCTGTCGGAAACAGGCTCCTCGTACTGCATAAATGTCCCAAACATTAAATTTCTCATATCATCATCACACACCTAAACAGCAAAAATAAAATAGTTTTTTTTAACTAGTTATAAATGTCATAATATTTAAATTTTGACTGTTTTTCAAGAAAGCAAAGATTGTTTTATAACAAATATAATAAATTAATCCAGCACTGTCGCATCATTACACAGCTCAAAATTAGCGGTGGTCTGCTGGTTGGAGACCACTAAAATTTGACAAAAACCATCCTAAAATATTATCAACTGTACCTAGAATCATCAGTTTATGAGAAAAGATTGTATGTTTTGGTTTTTGTCACGAAATAGCATATTTCATCATAAAAGTGAACATATTCTGAATTTGAATTTTTCATTTAAATTCACTTAATTAACTCAATTGTTGAGAAAAATAGAAACATGCAAATCAGCTAGCAAAAATGCGTCAGTCTAAACGTTTCCATTTTAAACTGATTATTTGTACAACAGTAATTTTATAATTTCCCTTTCATTTTGAATTTATCAGTATTAGAAAAATATAAAGACTTTTGTATTAATATGTAAGATTTGCAAGCAAATGGTTTTATACAAATGTAATTTATTTTGCATTTGTATAATAACCATTCTGGAAACATAATTTTTTCAAATTTTTTTATAAATAGTCATTCAGAAGAAATATATTTATTCGCTTTTAAAAAGTTAACCACTCTAAACTTGCCAAGTGTTTGAATACTTGTTTTCCATATTTAATAATTTTCTAAATTGCCCAAATATGCTTAAACTTCTAAAATCAAATAATCTGCAGAAACATAATGAAAGTTACAACATAGTCATTATACAAATTTATCGCATTTCAATCCTCAGAGTATTTGTTGCTTTACAAATTCCAGAAACACAAAACTGAATTATAAAATAAATTCTTCTTACTTTCCAATCTGCTGAAGAACACAAGTGCTTGAAAAGTGAATTGAAGTTTTCTTTGAACTGTATTTCCATTGTCTCCCTTGTTTGTCTGCAAAAGCATATATGGAATACAAAGTAAAAAACAGTACACCCCAATAACTTTTGATCTAATTATCAGCTACAGTCTTAATGCGGTTTAAATGTTTTAATTTAAATAAGCAAATTAATTATAAGTAAATTAATTATCAAGTTTACTCTCGATATCTCGAAAACCTTGTTATGTCAAAAAAATATTTTTCCTCTTGGCATTATATATCCACCTAAAAACTAAACTAAACTAAACTCAGTGGTGCGACAGCCCATAGAGGGCCAAGGCCTACTGTGCCCATCTCAGTTTTCTTGACCTTGGGCTCAGGGGTGCAGGAGCAGATGTTCCATTTAGGTGGTCAGCCAAATGCGGAACCCCCTGTGTGAAACTGGATTTAGCAAACTAGTTTCAATAAAAACTAAATACCGCTCGCGTTTAAACCCTGAAGATGATATGCGAATTGCAATTAGCAACATACATTCAAACATCGATGAGATAATTAGATACTTGTAGCCACATACATCTCATTAAAGGGCAATTACTGATTTTTGTGTTATACAAAAAGTATTTTCTTAAAATTATAAATAAAATTAATATGAGTCAAATATGATGATGTTCTCATTCGATGCAATGAAAGAAATGCGCGAAATATACATCGTATTTGCGAACATTTATCTCTAGGAGTCGCCAAAAATTTTCTCTCTACAATAGGGGTCGCAGTCGAAAAAAGTTTGCGCACCACTGGAATACTTTATAAGTTATCAAATTTTTAAAAAAGCCCTACATTTAAAATTCTGAATCAGAGAAAGTATGTTTTAGTGATTGATTTTGTAGCTTAAAATATGGTCTGTTCCAATTCACTAACATAGTTAAGGTTAGATATCAGCCATTAAAATTGAATCCTAAAACATGAAAGTTCAATCAGTACTTCAGGATGTTCACTTTTCATTTCGTGCAGTGCAGAAAAAAAAAGGACAACTTTGAATATGAAAATCAGACTCATAAACAGATCTTATTTTCAACAGATTTGGATTTCTGATCCCCAAAATATAGTGGGTAGCCACAATCTGAGAAATATGGTCCCCATAGTTTGATCAGGAAAGAGATCCAAAATTATGACCCCTTAATGTTAACTTTACTTTTTGTGTATTTCATTGTATCTCGAGAACTTTTTAGGCGAATTGAAAATTGTTTGTATACAATTATAAAATTGGTTTATCTAAAGATAATTTTACGGAAAAAATAAATTTTAGTTAATATTTATTACCTTTTATTATTTTATTAAATAATAGTCAAAAAAATTTGAATAGTAAGGTATACAATTTTTACACCATTTTAAAGTAAGTAATTATGTATGGCCAAAAGCAAAAGTTGAGCAAAATCTGTAGAATAGTTCCTGAGAAATCGAATTTTAAAAAAGTAGTAAATTTAAAATTTAGTTATATATTAGTCGTACTATATTTTGACTATTATTAAATAAAATAATAAATATTAACTAAAATTTATATTTTCCTTTAACTATTTACTAAAATTTATTATTATAAATATTAAGTAAAAAAATTTTAAATTCACTTAAAAAATTTTCGTGATGTGGTGAAATATGTAAAGAGTAAAATTAACATTAAGGGGTCCGAACATTGGATTGCACTACGGGTTAAACTATGGGAACCATATTTCCCAAATTACAATTACCCCTATATTTTGGGGGTCAGAAATCTGAATCCGTTGAAAAAATGGTATGTTTATTCAGAGAAAATGCGCTTTTGCGTCTAATTTTGTAACTTAAGATATAATCTGCACTAATCAACTAGCATATTTGAGGTCAGCCTCTCAAACCATTAGGATTGAGTCCTAGAACGTGAAGATCCAATTATTAGATCACAAGTTATTCAGGGTGGTTTGTTTTTTGGTGCACTGTACATTACTATATAATTATTACTGTACATTACTACTACATATAACTGTACATTACTACTTAAACTCATTGAGTTTAAAAAAAAATAGAAAATTAAAACAATGCTTCAATAAAAGCTATGATCTTTCATGAAATGCTGAATATTCATAATACACATGTTAATTCAAACATTTTAATACAACACATATTTTTTCTGGATATTATGAATTGTATATAAAGAACACTAATTGTAAAATCTTCAAAGATAATAGTTGACAGCTTTTTAAATGATAATTCAATGAAATGTCACTTAAGATGTTAAGTTCTAGTCACTCAGCTTTCATATTAAAACCATTATTATTTTGTACCACTAAAAATAATTTTATTATTACACATGTATCTATATTGACAATCCAGTTTATACAGAATAAAAAATAAACTTTAGTAGAAAACAACATTATACATTATTCCATTTTTGTGGTAATACTTACTGAAACAGCCAATCGCAGTCTTCCTTATCTGTCAAACGATCATAAAAGACACGATATACTTCATGCACCCATAACCTGATTAAAGTAAACAATATTACATAAGGAAGAACAAATTACATTTTATAATTAAAGAGCTCTTAGAAAAAAAGAAGGGAATATTTTCTCAAAGAATCTCATGATTCAAAACTATTTCACCCCCTTTCTGAAATTTTACTAGAAAGGTAAAAAATTATTAGCTAAACGATTTTTGCATTATTAAAAAAAAGAACATAATAAACTAAAATTTTTTTGGCTGTTGGAAAGTTAAAAAGGATTTTGATATGAGATTTTAAAAAAAAGAAGAAAATATACCAAACTCTACCAGTAGTTGAGATGCATTTTTCAAAAAAACATATATTAGATTTTAAAAAAATACCTAATATAATAAATATCTAGAAAATTTCATTATTTTTTTATTTTATATTTATTATTAAAGATGGAAAAAAGTTGCACTTTCTATCTGAATCTTGGAATATTAAATAATAGATTATAATAATCCTTTCTAGATTTCATAAATGGGCTAATCAAACAATGACTTTGCTTTAAATCTCTTTAACCTTGTTAAAAAAGTAGGAAAATTATTTTGCTATGTAGGAAAGAATGTAAGTATAATCACTATTACCCATATGCAGGACTGTTAAAGGGTTTAAAAAAGGGTTAAACTAGTTTTAAAATCAAATAACTCTAATAAGTTTTTATTTTATTTTAAGATGAATAATGATTGCTCAGAGATGAAATGAAATTTAAATTTTACATTAATTATAAATACAATTTCTAAGAGGTAGATACTTTATTTACGTTGCACTAGAGCTGCACAATGGGCTAACGGCAACCATCTGGAAAACATCCCTGAGGATGATATGCAATCACAATTTTGATCCTTTGCAGATGGGATGGTACGAGCAAGTTCGAGCACTTGACGTCAGAAAAGTTTAACCAGGACCGGGTAGCAATATATATGAGCAGTCTATTGCGGGACTGATAGTAATGAAACTATATTAAAATATCAGAAAAAAAATTTAAAATCAGAATCAGAAAAAAAAGTGATTTGATTGTAAAAAAAACCCTCATGATTGCAAAAAAGAAAAAAAATCCAATTAAATTCTATAAAAAAAAAAGCTTATAACAAAATTATATATCTAAGTGCTTTTCTTTAATCTTTAATCAAAAATTGCAAGATACACATAAAAAAAACTAAAACTGCATTCTGACTTCAACGGGTCGCTTTTAGAGATTGTGAAAAAAAGCTCTCTAAATAAAAACCTCACATAAATATTTTGAATATATTTTAATCTACTTATTTGCTTTGTTGATATTATTTGTTTTGATATTTTTTCGTGTTTCTTTTATTAACCTTTTCTGTATTTGGCGTAATCACTGGCAGAGGTTTTGATGGTCCCTCCTAAAAGTTTTCTTCAACGCAAAGTCTACGGGACAAATTCCGTTCCTCCCAAAAGTGATCGTAAATATAAGAGGTCGTTATATAGAATAGGTCGTTACATAGAGGTGGTCCTTCCTGGAGATTTCACTGTACATGTGAACTGGCTCTATCAATTCTAGTAGGTGGATAGTCCTGCCTGCCCTTTATGAGCAGAACATCTCACTATCACTTCAGCTGTTATGAAAAACAGCATCTTCTTCTGACATTGCCAGACTTTAATTCTTGATTTTATGCATTTGACTTTCATAAGTCATTAAGATAATATCTATATTGCCTGTGGAAAAAATCTTTAAGGCAATAAGACGAAAAATAACCTTTGGACCGATTACAAAATGGGGAAAATTCTCAATGATTGAAGTGTAGAAGTTTGGACAGAGGGGTTGCATTGTTTGACCAAAATTAAGTGGCATTCCTTCCACGTTGTTAAAAAAATAAGAGCCATGCAAAAATGAGTTGAGTGGTGTGGGGGGGGAAGTCGGTTTTTGCAGCAGCTTAAGATTAGAAAAATATCGTGATTAATGAAGAGAGAGTGTTAACCTGATGAGTATTTTTTTCTTTTCAAGCGATTCTTTCTTGATGAGACAACAGCCCTGAATGATTCTGGCAAAATCCCTCAAATTGAATGTATAGTGGGACTTTGCTGGAGTTGGCAGCAGATGTTTCAAGACAGAGCTGTAAATGTCGGCTGTGGCCATCACTATTGTTTCACCAATCAGGTGGGCTTCAGGGGGGAAATGATTGTTCTGAAGGGAGAGAAAAAAGGACATTCAATGCTCAACTTTCAACCACATAAAATTATTTTAATATTAGATTTTGCAGCTGGACAAATTTATAAACACCAATAATTTGTAGTTTCCTTTATTACGTAAATTAAGCACAATTACATTGATAATGCTACGAAAGCTCTTTTCCCTGAACCATCACAGTTCAATCCCAGTGGTGGTTGAAAGGAGGGCAGGGAGAAAACCCATTTCAAGAACTTTCGTTATGGCATTGCACTATTGAAAATCAGAAATACAACGATGAAATTATTTACAATTAAGGATAAAATCTTAAGTAATGTTACTTGCCAATCAATTTTAACTACTTTTCTCTTTCATCAAAAATATATACATATTAAGCATTTTCTGACTTTAAAGCACCTAATTCATTTTTTAAGAGCATAATTTATATTTTTGTTACTTTTTTAATATTTTATAACCTTTAATATTATACTATTTTATAAGTTTTTCCAGACACCTTTCTTTCCCACTTAACATTGTTTGTTCAGGGTGCAAAGCCAAATCTTTCAACAAAAAATAAGCATATTTTAAGTATTTTATAAGCACTCAAAAAATATTTTTAAGCACTATATACATAACAAAATGCAAAATAATTTTCAAAAACTTTACATGATCATTATACAATAACTAGTTTCTGACAAAGATCTCTTTTCTTGATTATATTAGCCACCATAAAAAGATGGAGAGATTTTGCAGTTCAATTTCAGAGGGTAGGAAATGAAGCCTGAAATTGAGAATATCTAGTAAATTGCAGCAGATTTGCACATAAGAGTGCAAGGATCTCACGGAACTCAGCTCAGTATATGCACATGCAGACCCGGATGTATTTAATTTAACATGAAAACAATTGGCGCTTTCATACACCTACGGACTGACGGTAAGCTGAAAAGCATCCTGTTTAAATTAATTGTAAAAACATTGAAAAAACTGAAAGTAATATCAAATACCAGAACAAGAAATAAGGCATATTTTTAACCAAATATTATAAACCTAAAGTAATGATTAATTGATAAAACCAACGATGATAGAATCAACCAATTAGGTTACTGCATGTAATCTAAATTATGTGTTGATTTTTTGTTTCTTTCCTTTTGGCAACATTTATTGTTGTAATTATGAAAACATCAATAGAAGTGTCGTTTATCGACGAAGTTTGTTTTTAACTATATAATCATGCTATAACCTTAATTAAAATATTTATTTTTCTCACATTGAACTGTTTATTTACAATATAATTTAACTTCACCAAAAGCAATGTGAAAATCACGCTTTCGCATGATATGTGACGATATTTGACATGGCAAAGAAAAATATTTCTTTTCGAAAAGTGAAAATTAAGCACTTTTTAAAAACACTTAATAAAAAAAGCACCTTTGAGGGCTTTTAAAAAACGAAAATCGAAAATAAGCACCTTTAAGCACTTTTTAAAAGCGCTATGCACCATGTGTATAGAAACAAAAAGGTTAAGCAAGTCTAAATCAACAGGAATCATAAGTACCTTAAAATAGATGCTTATCACAGAAGAGAAAATAGAGATCATAGTCGATATACTAAAAGGATTGACGCCTATGATACCAAAGTGGCGCATGAGTCTTGGCGTTATATTGTTACGAGCTCCACCAGGAAGACCCATCGCTCCTATGAACTGAGTGTCTACAAGGCGGATTTCGCTCTTCTCTTTTTTCTCATACCTAAAATTTTAACAAGCAACATAAATATCACAAATTTATTACACAAAAATCAATGAAAAAATAGATTGAATGAGATAGAATAGAAGAAAAAAATAGTTGTAGTGTGACTACCACTACAAAAATGCAGTTCTAATTCACTAGTATATAAGAATTGTTAACTCGATTCTATGAAGGGGGTACCTTTTCCTAGATGAAGGTTGACATTGTCGATAACAACTCTCCCCACACAGTTACAATAACTTTACAATAAGATTTTCATTTTTTTAGAAGCTTTATTTAGAAAAAGGGAAAAAAATCACTTAAACTTTGAAAAATATATAAAATATTTCTCCTATGGGAATGTATCATAAAACAATAATAAATGGGGGAGCTTTCTAAAAGCTCTAATACAAAATGCCTAGACAAAAGTGTCTATTATTCCATTTCATTAATCAATCTCTCTTATCTCTCTTTTATGTACTTTATTTATCAGTTTTCATCTTTACTATTTTTCTACCTATTTATCAATCTGAATCAGGCTGATTTATCTATTTATCTCCATAAATCGATTTAATCTATGTCTCTCTATCAATATCCAACTCTGCTATTTCCTCTATCAGTCTCTCTCTATATTTTTTCTACCTATCTATACCGAACACAGTCTCTATTATTTTATATAGCTCTAAAAGTCTATTTTATCTCTTTATCTCCATTAATCTTAGTTGTCATTCCCAGGGAAGGATTTCTACAAAGTCTTTTTCTTTTTTATACTGCCATATGGCCTTCTTTTTAAATTTGCGAAAAATTTGTCTGCTTAATGTCAATAAATTCTTACTTTCTGTCTGAATCTTGATCTCCATGGACCACAATCTTTTTCATTTATCTATTCTCTATTGCTTAGTCGATTCCATACAACATTGAGAAATGATTTAAGCTCTTATACGTGGGTAAAATATAAAATCTGATCACAACAATAACAGTTTTTCCAAAAATACAGAGATTCAGAATGTCATGCATGATAGTTGAGTCATGGTGGCTCAAGGATAGAGCACTCACCTTCGAATAAAGTGACCCAGGTTCAAATCCCAGCAATAGCTAGTCATTACAAATTTTGCACCCAGCTCACATCAATCACAGTGCCGACATAAGATATCCTCCTCCTAGTAAATAGACCGTGGGTAACATTTTATCTGTTGAACTAACCATGGGAGGTGTAGTGTAACTACCACTACAATAATCTATTCCAATTCATTAGTATATAAGACGTATTAACTCGATTCTATCTTGAGGTACCATTAGGTAGAAGAAGGTTGACAATGTTGATAACTCCTCTCCCCACGTTGGTGACCTTGGGGAGTAATCTGAACATGCCTATTTTGACAGTAACGCTCACTTCCTTTTAAATATGCCTACTTCAGAGGATAGAACACATTGAACAGCTGACTTGCTATTTGTGACTGCGACATTGTTCTCCTCGCACTGTTGCTACTCAGTCTGGATCACACACCACTGGAGCTCGTACACACTCGACTGCTAATAGCAACACAGGTGCGACAATGTACACAACCGTGATGATACAGCTCTCCCAATCTTTTACAAAATATTAATGAATCAACTAGTGATATCCATTCGTCAAATTCTATCCCAGATAAAGTTCTAGTGAGAGAGTAATGTAGTGTAACTACCACTACAATAATCTATTCCAATTCACTAGTATATAAGACATGTTAACTCGATTCTATCTTGAAGTACCTTTCCATAGATGAAGGTTGACATTGTTGATAACTCCTCTCCCCACAGGAGGTTTTTGTGGTTTTCCTCTCTATGTAATGTAATTGCAGGTTAGTTTCATAAAAGTCCTCCACAAAGACTAGTTTGTCCCAATGAACTACTAGTTCACGACTGCAGGTTTGGGTTCAAAATTACATGAGCATCAACAGTAGTAATACAAAAAATAGGTTGGCTTTTCAACATGTTATTAAATAAAATACATGATAGCTGAATACAAACTATATTACCATATTCCATGGTCAAAAAACTGTCTCAAAAGTTCTATAGGAGGTTGTGCACCATACATTTCAACAGCAGGCATGTTCAGATCATCGATGAATATGACACACTTCTTCCCAAATGGTGGTCCGTAAACACCTTTCCTTTTTTTCTCCAGTTTTGACATGATCATGTCCTATCAACAAAAAAAAGGAAATAAAAAAGGGTGAATAATTCCATCAGTGAATAATTAATTTAGATAAAAAAAAATCATCAGTAGAATGCTTACTTGAGCTTGTCCAGCTGAAGTTTGTGTGGAGAAAGCAATAAAGGAAGGTATAAAAGCATCCTTATCAAGTCCTTTCATCATCTTATCTTGAACATAAGCTGTCTTGCCTGTTCCTGTTGGACCTATGAGTAACAGAGGTCTGAAAAGAAATGTGGTATTAACCCACTGGCGGTTTAGCAAATGGGCAAGATTGAGCAAATGTTTCTCCTCGATATACTATATCCCGATCTAATAACATAGAAAAACCGGTTTTGCTATGCGGTGAAGACTGCAGGTTAAAATATGACTTTTTATGTGCATAACCGCCAGTTGGTTAAGTTAAATCAAAATAAAAATAAAAATAATAATAAAAATTAAAATTAAAATATATATTTCAGGAGCTACATATTGTCAAACGACAATACAGGTGCGACAGAAGTCGAACTTTTGGTCATAGATGGCGCTACTGGAAAATGAGAACAATCGCACCCCATCTGCTTTAAACAACAACAACAGAAGGAGATAACCAATAACCCCCTTCGCACATACATTGAAACTACGCCACTGTAAATATACAAGTTTACTGTTTAAAATTACATTTTATTTTATGAAGGGGGGGATTTCACAAAAAAGAATGGTGCTTTTGTGAGGCTTTTTACCTAAACTACTTATTTTGAAAATACAATAAAAAAATATATGAAACAAAGAAGAAAAAATAAGTAGATCCCATTTCTATTATATAGATTTGAAACAAGACTCTTTGCAATAAGCATTATGCAGATTTTTTAAAAAAATTCACATAAAAGTGTCACACAAGATGAAAATAAATGTTATAAGAGAACATAAATGGCAAATCATTTATCGTGATTCAAATTTTCTCCATTTGCTATTGTCACCTATACACTGGATTTGAACCCAAGATCTACCTGCCAATATTGGAGGAATAAAATAACGGAGATCTTACAAGCGAGATTTTTTAGGCTACAAGTAAAGTTTTGATACATCATGCATAATCATGTAAGTAAAAAAGAGAAATTCAAAATTGGAAATATAAGAATTTACATTTAGCAAAAAATATATATATTAATCTTAATCTGAAAAAGATTTTTCAAAACCCTTATTTATTATTACTTAAATTATTTTATAACCATTGTTAAACATTCGACCCAATTTTGGGTTTACAACTACCAATGTTCGACTCCGTAGCCTTGTAATTTTGAACCCAATCCAGAAGATAAGGGAACTTCTGGATCAATCAAGTACTGGAAGAAATTTACCTTCGTGGAGGACTTTTTGATGGAACTAACCAGCATTTGCGTTATGTGGGGAAGAAAACCACGAAAACATCCCATGGTTAACCTGATTGCAAGGTGTGCTTAAACTATTGTCACAAAACATACTGCAGTACTCGGCAATAGCACTATCTGTTGAGGAAAAAGAGAAGTATTTTTGCCATCAGCAGATATTTTATTGCCAAATTTCTTTTTTTTAAAATCCCAACAAATACGGAGAAATTTGAGAATATACGAGAAAACAGGAGATAGTCGTAAAATACAGGAGTTTTCGTTAAAAAACAGGAGACTTGGCACATATGCCAAGACTTTAGAGAACATGGGTTAAAAAACTACCATGAACATTAATATAGAAACAAAAAGTCAAAGAATAATTAACTAAAAAATACCTTTTGTGACGTATTCCAAGATCCATCAGGTAAGAGGATCTTACTGTATCCACAGTGGGAACTATGATGTCTCTCATGCTAATATTTGTAGTGGTCAAAGGGACTATGGAGTCTCTCCAAGAAAACCATTGACCTCTGCCCCTTATCTTTAAAAACAAAAGTTCAAAAATAATTTACTTTAGTGAATCATAATTGAACATAATGTAAAAAAATCCCCACACAAAGTTAAATTTTTAAAATATAACAGTTTGACTCTTAAGAGCATTCAACATAAAAAATCTTTATACAAAGTTAAATTAAAACATAACAGTTTGAATCTTAAGAGCATTCAATATTTACATAGTTTTAAGTTTAAAAATGTACACTACTTTATGAATTCATTATATTCAAATATTATCACAAAATGAAAAAAATATGCAATATTTTAAAAAGTGGATTTTATGCAAATCTTTATAAAACATTCCACATAATTTAAACACTATTACTTGACTATAATCTTGAATTCAAAGTTTTTTTTTTAAAAAAGTTTTAAGGCTTTTTGTTCAAGGAAGGATGATTTCAATCTATAAACTATTAGACTTATTTCGATCAAATTTCAGGAAAATTATGGTACAAAAAATAGTCTACGCTTGAATACTTATGGCTTACTAGAGGATAATTTCTAAAGCAAAAGTTACATTGATAAAATAATTTGCAAAAAATGCAACTAAATTTACTTCTTACCATGAATTTATAATCATACACAGACAGTTCTTTTGGAAAAGTGCAATCAATTTTCATTCCAACTTCAGTCGGTATTGGGTAGTTCGAATTTTCACCAATTGTCAATATCTTAAGAAAATCACTGAATTTTTCTCGACTTTGCTCATCACAAGTAGCGCCAATGGACCACACAGTAGAAAACATAAAAACTCCTATGATCCATCCCTTCAGAATCTTTTTGTCATTCTGTATCTTTTTTGCTTCTTCATCAGCGCAAGCATCACTCATGATCATCTCCACCATTTTGAGAAAAGAATCCACTTTTTCACTGTCACTCATTGGAATCACCTCCTGTTGATTAAGATCGAAACAACTAAGATCAATACAGGTAAATTATTGAGCGTCAAATAAATCAAGTTGATTGAGCAAAAGGATGGCACATAATCTTATTACACTCAAATCTTTAGTTCATCGCAATAATTCTAAAATTTGTTAGGATAATTATTAAATATTAATGAATTTTCCAATTATAGTCTAGTCCACCCTCTACAAGTTGGCTGACATTTATCGCCCCTTTTTTCATTTTGATAGAAAAAAGACATTGTAGACATAACATTGTAACGAGTGAACATTAATAAATTTGAATATATGCTAAATTATACCTGATTTTAATTTAAATTAAAATGTAAATAATAAAGTAATTTTATCCAGTCACTTTTGTATTTTTTTTTCTTTCAAAATGTGCATCCCTTTTTTTTTTTAAAAAAAAAAGAGATATTATTTCAAGCAAAATAATTGAAACAAGAATACATTTTTTCAAATGAATTTTTTTAATGTAATGCGGAAAAATTGATAACTGAATTATTCATTTTTACTTTCTCAATTATTGCCTCGCGCTTGGTGGATTTAAATTAAAGTTTGGATATCAGGCTTTATCCCAGTGGCAGAATCGCAGCAACACGGCGACATTGTCGCAGAACGTTACGGAGTTCTTGCAGAAAGACTTTTCTTTTGAAAAGTAAAAAAATTTTAATTTACTTTTCCACAGAAATTGTCATGTAATATTTAAATCACGCATTTAGATAATCACTTTTGGACTCGATCAATTTACGCCGCTAGTATCGTAAATAAATGTAATTTTTCGATCTAATTTTCGGCGGTTATTGATATTAATTTTCCCATGGTTTTTAAACATACCGATAGATTTCAAATAATATGGAAAATTTGAATCATGCATTTGAGTATTTACTTTTTAAGGCAATGATTCTATCTAATTTTTGGCAGTTATTGCTATTGATTTCTCTAGAGTAGTGAGTTTTCCCCCAAATAAAATTCGTGAATATCACTAATAATATAAGAATAAAAAAATTTTACAAGTTCAAGTAAAAAAAACATATATAATAGTTTTTTTTGTGGTAAACACAACGTTTTTGTTATTTTAAATTAATAACGTATATGTTTGTTATTAGTAAAACTATCTTGCAGAAAGATATTAGTGCTAGAGTTTTGTCGCAGATAGATCGCAGAAATTCTGCCTCAGGGGACTTTATGTTCATCAAATTTAAGCATAGGTCTCCTTTGAAGCAAATGTCCAATCTACTTCTTTGTTTTGTGATGACCAAACTAAATATTCTTTCTACTAAACATGTTGAAGGGATCCAGATATGGAGAGATTTGCTGACTTTTTTATTATTATTATTAATTAAAAAACCCAGGGATTATCGACCCGACTCTTTAAGGCCATCGCCCCTAGGTTGGAAACCATTGGTGAAGCATACTACAAAATGAAATGACGGTGATTTGCAAAAAGCCAAATGTTTGACCTATCATAAGGGGAAGAAGGTGGGTATTATAATGACAAAAAAATTAAATTACTTTGCAATGCTTCCTCACAAATTCTGTCGTTGATTCAATCAGCCAGTTGCAGAGGGCGAAAATAAGAGCTTTGTTATCAGCACTCCAAGCATCCGAGATAGTATTCAGCCATGAATGTACTTTGGGCACCCGACCAAGAGCAGTGGGTTCCATGTAAATCATACCACACCGACTAACTGTAGCTGGCTAAAAGGAATAGGAAAAGTATTATTAACAGGGTGTCCAAAAAGTATAGAAATTGTCAAATATTTTAAGAAAAGAGCATTCGATCAAGCATCTAAAAGTAAAATTCTCAGGCAGATATTCAATCTATCAGCTCAGCACTACTAAAGCTTCACTATCAACAGCTGATAGAAAATTTTAAATAAGAAAATAATGAAAATATAAAAATGACAACTGAAGCTGATGTCGTCAGGGGGTACCAGCTCCTGAAGTCATAAAAACACAAAACCTTTTCTATCGAGAGAGCACGACAAATAGCTAAAAATTGCTCTGTCTGTACACCAAAGATTTTGTAAAAATTCCAGGAAAAGAGAAAAGAAATACACAATACAAAAGTAACGTATACAAACAAATTACAAAAGGAAAACAGTGTTGAAACCTACTTAAAAATAGTCCTATTTCAAACCACAGTACACTACTTTCTGAAAATCTTTAACCAAACTGAAATTTGAAAACAAACTATGCCCACATTTAATGGGCAGAAAGAAAAAAAAGATGGCAACTGTTTTCTTGCTTTCCTTATTTATTTGATACTATTTGCTTAGTTTTACTTTGCGATTGCAGCACATTATGTGAAATGAAATGCCTAAGAAAAATGTAGAACAAATTGGGGCACTTTTTTCTTCTGGAGAAACCAAATTTGCAATACAAAATATAAGTAAGAATAAGATTTTAAAAACTGTTCCATAACCCCAGTAGTTGAAAGGGGGTGTCAAGTTTGGTGTTATCGAATGCATCTTTTGAAGATATTTTTATATCTTTCATCCAATGCATTTCTATTCTCTATTCGATTGTTTAAATAGTTGACACATCCGAGTATATATCACATAAAACAAATAAACAGACTGCATTCATAAAATAATCAAAAATAATATTAATTGACACAGAATAAAAAAAAAGGGACAGAAAATATTAGAAGATAATAAAATTGGCAGACGAAACAGAATAGAATAGACACGAGCCTGAGTATCCTAGTGGTAAACACGATACAATTAAGACTCATAATTACTGTTCTTGCTATCTATTACATATTTTGATTGTCGTAAATTCAGTCAAAATTCGGTCAGCTGCTCAACACTGGTTATAAAATATATAATTCAAATACATATTAAAAAGAAATATTTTAATCTGTAAGGTTGGAATAATTGCAACAATAATAAATGCTAAAAGATTATGCAAGAATAATAAATTTAAAAAAAACAGGCTCTGCAAAAAGCAAAAATATAGCAAATCATTTTCGCACTTACTGAAGCTTGTGATAAATCCATGACTTCAAAGATCATGCTCATTAAATTAGACATTTGGATGATTTCTCCACTCATCAGACAAAGCTATAAAAAGTGAAAAAATTTTGAATTATGCAGGCAACTATCAGAAAAGCTATTTTTTCTTAACAAAAGAAAAGTTTGAAAGAAAAATAATAAAATAAATTATAATTATTTATTTCTGGAATCAATAGGTGAAAGCAAAAAAGGAAAATTGTTTTCTTCTTACAATTTTAACCCCTTATATTTATAGTGCATTATGCGGGCAACAATCAGAAAAGCTATCTGCTTCTTAACGAAAGATAAATTCTGCTATTTTAAGAAATCTTTTCATGCCCTTCAAAGGTATGTGCCTTTTGTTGACAGCACATATATCACACTCCTTTATATCCTTTCATGAAAATTTTGTATTAAAATCAATGATATCAAAATGTATTGCATTTCCTTTTATTTTCTTCCCTTTATGATTTAGAAACTCGTTGTTCAAACATATTTCTCTGAGACATTTCTGCCTTTCATAAAAGTACAGAGCTATGTAATTTATGTAGCTGCCAATATGGATAGGAAAAAATCCAGTAGATTTCAGGAAATATAAATTTCATGATAATTGTTGCATGATGTTATAAATATTTTACACACAGGAAATTTTAGGGATTTTTATAGTCATCAAAATAATAAAACTGCAATATTTTCCAGTTATGATTGACATTAAACAAACTTGAAATGTTACGCTTTATATTTACTCATAACTTTGAATAGTAATAGGCATTTAATTCATCAAAGAGAGTCAATATTTTTCAATTTATTGAAAACAGAGTTCTAAATAAAAGTAAACTGAACATTTTAGAAAAAAAAAACAATTTTAAACTGATTTCTATAAATGAGGCACGCTTCATGATGCATTAGTAACATGCTTATTTAAGTATTCAAGCAAGCAATAATCTATACTAAAAATTCTATTTCAATGAAGATTTTTTTTTAGAAAACTTATTCAGTTTTAGAGAATTTTCTAAAATGTACCAAAACTGGGAGAACTTTTGATAAACCAGGAGAATTTTTATTAAACCTGTAGACTATGAATAACTGGCAAAATCCAGTAGTCTACTGGAAAATCCAATAGAGTTGGCAGCTATGAATTTATTCTACAATCTATAGACAAAAGCAATCTATTCTATATGCGTATATTAATTCAAAACAGTTGTTCAAAACAGAAGAAATAAAGGTAAATATGCCTATTACCTTTTTTTAGTCTTTTTATTAAGATATAAGTATTTGCTTATAGCAAAAAGCTAATATGATGTTATTATGAATTCTTGTTATGACAAGCTTTTACTGTATACTGATATGATGTTTCAAAAATTTCATTATATTTTTTTTTCCAACCTATCCAGTTTTCAGAACTTTTTTGGCTAAATTAAGGAAAACGGTGCAACAAGAATCATTCAAAAGCCACAATCTGCACACATAGATATAGATACATACTGATAGATAGGTAGAAAGTATACAGTATACAAATAGAAAAAAATAAACCTTACTTTTTTGTTATCATCCAAGACAGTGTTCATGCTTTCTATCCAGAGGGTATCAACTGGACCATCGAATACTACCCACTTCCTGTTAGGGCTTTTAGAAAAAGCAAATTCCCGAAATGTAATAGCCACAATGCCATCGGACCACTATATAGAGAATTAAGACATATGACGATTTTAAATTACATGTTTACTTTTGACAAAAGGTACCTCATTTAAATATTATTTCAATCATAGGTTTTTATTTAAAATAACAGCATCAAAAAACAAGGAGTAAAATTATAATAATAAATAATCATTATTTCTTACTATATATATAAATGTAATGATGGTGTTGTAGTTTTTCATTGTTGTCAATATATTTTTATTAGTTTGAAAATCACATGGTAGGATCCAGTTTTCCCACACTATTTTCAATTTGTTTTGGTTGTCATCAGCATAAAATTGAGGTAAGTCATAAATTTATTGTTTTCCTATAAATATTTTTAATTCCATTATTTAAAGGCTTAAATATCCTATACTGCTATTATTAGGTTTTTGATTTTGTTTTGTCTAAATTAAGACTTTAGGCAGATTGTTTTTATTATAACAGTACAGAACCCGTTATCCGGAAATCAGAAAACAGGAAAACCAAAAAACCGGAAAGAAATTCGATACATTTTCCCACCATTTTTTAAAAAAAAAAAATTTCCTCATAAGATTTCAGGATTTTTCGTTCTTTTTTGAAAGATGTTTACCTTACCATCATTTTGGAAATAATCATTAGTGTATTACTCCATCGTTTTTTCTTCTTTTTAAGATTATTTCCACAAAAAAATATTTTTTTAGTTGGGTTTAACAATAAAAAAACGGCTTTTTGTAGCGATTCAGAAAACCGGAAAAATCAGTTATCCGGAATAGCGATGAGTCCCGATCGTTCCGGATAATCGGTTCCCTACTGTATTAGAATAATGTAATTCTAAGTTATATTTTAAGATAAAGTTATTTAACTCAGTGTTTGATTTTACTATCTATTAACAGTGTCTGATCGTATTACAATTATTATTTTTTTGAAGCAAATTACATTAACCTACTATTATGGTTAAAGAGATTCGTTAAATGATTTAGAACTTAACTTTCAACTTCATGCACAAAGTGATGAATGCAAAAATTGTATTTAAAATATACATTCGTCTGTTTGGTAAGCAAAAACTCACCAACAGTTGTGAACTGCCCAAATTCGTTATAACAATATACTTTTAATTATAAATGTTATTCTAGAAAATGATTACTTAGAACAATGATTTATTTCCACTTATAGATGCTAATAGTATCATAAGGGGAATATTTTGAAGCGGGAAGTGGAGGCACGAGTGTTCTTTTTAAGACATATATTTTTAGTTGAATAATTTCAACTATTTTATGCCAAGAAACAGCAATTATAGCAAAGCAATCATCGGGGTTGGTGAGCGTCGACGAACCAGGGGTTAGTCCCCTAATTACCTCTTAAAAACATTATGATTTTTGAAATCTTTAAGAAACAGATACTGTTAAGAGTACAAAATCTGCATATAAATCTAGTAGTTAGCTCTTAATACTATTTTGTAAATAAAATAAAGTTCTAATAAACATAATATAGAAAACTTCCTGTTTTTTTTCCTTGTTGGTCAACTTATGAAGGGCACTTAAAAACACTGCTAAACAAATTTGACTTATTTCAGCAGTCAACATACAACATAGACAGGTTGCAAAGGATTTTTCTTTATTTCAGTATATAAAATATACTTAGTTTCTTGGTAAAAGAGGTCAACTTAGAAGAGAACAAAAGTTAACAGCTTTCACTGCATTAGCAATTCTAGGGCAAAATCAGTGGCCAGTTCTAAAAATTTTATCAAGATTAACTTTTTTTTAAAAACACGTAGCGACATGTCCAAAAATTGTGAATTGAATCAATTAAAAAAAAACTGTGGTTATTAATAATGGAAGACACATTTTTTAAAAGCCTTTTTCAAAATATGGTAATCATTACAAGGCAGGATTTCTAAAATGATGAAAAAATTTATGAAATAAGTGTTGTTATTGTTTTTTCTAATCCCACTTGCCAATATCAGCAAGCCTGCTTGGTGAAACCAAGCAAATTTAGGGCAGAGGGTGAATTTCTTGTTTTTTAGTGACCCCATCCATGGCAGAGAACACGTCGTCAGCCACAGCTTAGAGGGTAGACCCATTCATACATCCAGGAATGGAACAGTAGCATAATCATGTTGGAGCAGAAAAAAATGTGTTTTGGAGCAAATAAACTTAGTTTTCTGAGCAGATCGTAGCAAATATTCTCCATGCCGTACCAACCAGGCTTTTCCAGCACAATGAAACAAGTGTGAAATGAAGCAATTAAGAATATTGTAAAACATTCATAATTTCATATTTATTAAAAAAATAATACATGGGGTGCATTTTCGAGAAACAAGTGTTAAGGACATCCTGAATATTTCAAAAATTTGAAAATTTATTTTTTGCATTTTTCGAATCTTTGTACCCTTCCCAATGTCTGTCTAAAACGATTTCTCGGTACTTAGCTTTGTTTGGAAGTTATACCGGAAATGAGAGAGTCGTCCCTAAGCAAGTAGAAAGGCGCGTTCGGCCGGATTAGGAGGGGCGACATTCTCTTTGTGTCTCATCCATTCTGTTGACGGAATAAAGGTTCGTCATTACTAATTTAATAGATTGAACATAAGCCAAAACTTAAAACAAGTTTTTCTCAAAACGCTGCTTTTTGACCTGGCCTACCGTTTATCTCATGATCTACACAACGAAATAAGCTGTTCTTTATTTTAAATTACGTAAAAATATATTCTTTAGAAAGTAGCATAGGATTTTTTTTATATTTTTATATTTCGATTTTATATTAGTATTTTAATGAATATTTTTTTAATGGAAAACTTAACTTTTTTTTCAAGTTGCCGCCATTTTGGTAATTTTGTGAATATCAAAAAACCGCTATGCTACTTTTTAGATAATGTCTTTATGTTTCAGAAAATCTAAACAAAATCGTTTTCCTATGTTTCAGGACTTCTAAATCCATGAGGCCAGTGAGGTGCTACTTTTTGATGACCAGCCACACACGGAGCTGCCACCAACTTATTTTTTATTATTTTGAAAAAGAAAAAATTTTAAAACACACTTAAATTGTAGCTAAATAACATAAAAAAACAAGGAGTCTCTGCATTGTCTCTATTACTTAAAAAAAATTCAAGAAAAACGTTAATATTTTACCATTTCAGGGTGGGGTTCCCCCTTAATATGGTGGCAACTTGCTGACAACTTTTTTACCGCCCTGTGGTTGATGCTGTTAATTTCACCCCACATTAGCAAAGTTTAAAAGGGCAATGTACCGTTAGTGACTAACTATGCATGGGCACTAAATGCCTGCCATCAACAGAGATTCGCCCTCAAGAGACCCTTACTAACCTCATATGTGACAGGATCAAATTCTCCAAACAGTTGTCCCATCGTAACAGACTTTGGATTCACAGTTCGATAAGTAACTGCTTCCTCCTCCATGTCACCTCTTTCTTTGAGGAGGGATAGGGTGTCAGCCAGGACATGCAAGACGGATGTCTTCCCAGCATTTGGAGCACCAACAAGCATAAAACTATCCAGAAAGAAACAATTCTAAATACAGCAGGTTTTAAAAAAACAAATACTGAAAACTGACAAATTTTCTCATTTTCTAGTACTCCAACAACTAAACTCAGAGCCTAATTAAAAAATAATAATTGGAATTTCTATAAAGCATTATGTTTCTGAATACGACATTTTAAAAGTAATTTCTAAATTATTATTTCGCAAAATATTACTAACCCAAATTTAGATAAAATTAGCAGTGTTGTTGAAATTAGAATATGTTATGCTACATCAAGGAGCTATAAATTTAGATATAGAGTTAGAGTGATTGTGATGGAAAAAGTTCATAATAGAAATAAAAATCAAATGATTTTTAAGAATAATTATAAAAACTTAAGTGGATCAATAACATTTAATTTAAAATATTACGCATCACTTATAATGTTTAATGAGAAGTATAAAATAAAATTTAAGCAAAGCAAGCAATATTGCAGACAAAATTTGAAAAATAAATAAATAAAATTTGGTCTGAAAATATTTTGATGAATATTTTGGAGAAAAATATAATAATAATAATAACAAATGATAACGTTATCAAGTTTAAATTTCAATTCTACATAAAACAATTTTGTAATATCGAGTATTGTATTTAGCAAAAAATTTTAATAGAATAGTAAACAATAATAAACTGAGGCTAACTTGTAAGTAAAATGTAAAGTTCAAAGAATTTTCTAAAGGTACATAATTTAAATTGATTGCATTTATGTGTATTAAAATCTGTAGACAAAATTTCAGGATAAAAAAAAATTATACAGAACAGAATAATACATTTTTTTAAAACAAAAACAATTATTTTGGAGATCTACAATTATCAAATGTTCAATTTAAACAAGACAAGTTTAAGTTAATTTTACCTTTAGCTTTTATTTGACATCCTATCATGATTTTTTTTTATATGAAACTACTCTAAGAGAAAGTTGAAATACCAGAAAAACAAAATGCTTCACCTTTTTTTTCAGGGTGAGTAGCCAGATTTTTCAACAAAAAGTAAGCACCTTTTAAGCACTCAAAAAATATTTTTAATCACTCCCCCCCCCAAAAAAAATTAATAATTAGGATCTGTGTGGTAATAAAAAAGTTTCTATCATTTATAGTTCTTAATTTATAAATATAAAATCAATAAAATTCAAAAACTTTACATAATCATGATAAAATAACTAGTTTCTGATAAATATTCCAGATAAAATTGTGAAAAGCTTGCATTTTTTGTAATTTTTAATGACAATCGACACAGCAAAGAAACAGTAGCTTTTTAAAAGATAGAAAATTAAGCACCTTTCACAAACCCTGAATAAAAAAAAGCACCTTTAAAGCCTTTAAAAAAGGTAAATCAAAAATAAGATCAGTTTTTTATTCAGTTTTATGTCTTAAATCAATTTATTTTTGGATTGGTTGATCTATAATCTTTTACAATAATATATAAATACACTCAAGGCTTCCAGCATTTGATATTCTGAGAGTTAATAAAAGGTTCTTTTAGGGTCTGCAAAAACTTAGTATTATCTTTCATACAAAATGGATGACATAGATAAATAATTCAACAAACCAGAATATGAGATTAACTACAACCATAAACTTGGTCTTTTACTTGATTTAAGTTTTCTAGTACTTTAGACGATTGAATTGATTGTGTAGTTTGTAACGTTTCTCATTTGATGACATCAAATCGGCCTTTCTGCAGCCAAATTCTTAGGTTTAGTTAGTAATGGGGTTTCTTTGTTAATTTCACCTATTTGAGTGAATACGTTGTTTATCACCAAGAAGCAGTTAATTGAATGCAGGGTCATACTACCTCAAAGATTAGAGTTTGCCTTTGTTTTAAATTTAAAGACAATCATAACAGTTCACTCTGGTTAGATCCTGTTGGCAATGATCTAATGCAACTCAAGATGGATTTAAATAAACCTATCACTCATACTTTTATGCTGCTTAAGTCACTTTTTTTATGTGTTAGCGTAAATAATTTATTTGTGCTGCATTCATCATCATTTTAATTCTTTTTTAAGTTGTATATTTGTGTTGCATTTTTTATTCTATCATATTTGTCAATAAAAATATGTTGAAGTCTTCATGAGTGTTTCCGTAATTCATAGGTTATATTAAGTTGTCAGTGGTCTCCAGTAGATGAACCTTTGCAGTTCTCTTGTGGACAGAGAGCGTTATCCTCACAACATGTGGTTATTTTCACACTTTTTTCAAAAGTGTGTCACGAGACAAATTCTACTATACAACCCATTTTCGGCCAAAGGTGCGTAAACGCACTATTTCGATAAATATTTTTAATAACTCTGAAGTCATTTATAAAATGTTAGTAATTCAATTGGAGTAAACATTTTCTATTGAGAAATATTTAAACCAAGCTTTTGAACTTGAGATGGTAATTGACAAATTTGACTTTTTAAAAATGTTTGGGGCAAATGCAGTTGCAACATCTGTGAACAAAATAAAAGTAAAAGAAATGTCATAAAGAATGCATGCATATAATTTTATTTCGTAAAAAAAATATTTTTTATGCACGAATTTTTTTGTGTCACGAATTTTTTAGTTTAAGCATATTTCAACGAAAATACCCCATTTTATAAAATTTCTATGCTCAGTCTAAAATGGGTTAATGTAGTGTTTTTACAGATTTAATGGCAGAAAAGAATATGCTGCATCTTGAGTATTTTCAGTAAGGATTAGAAATCAATTACACGGTAAATTCACATACCCATGCCTAACAACCATCATCTCGTACGTCTGGATAATTTTAGAAATAAATACATCCACTGCTTGGAGATTCCTTTTTTCACAGACTTCTTTCACGGCTCCCAAGAAAACCTAAAACACCGATTTTCTACTTGTTAAATGAAGTGATTTACATTGTCTAAATGGTTTATTCAAAACAAAAACATAGGTTTGCCACTCTAATTTGGAGAAAAAAAATTCCCCGTACATGTACACAATATATCAAGAAAAAACATACAATCACTGTGCTCTTGCGCAAGCTATATTGAAAAACACATAACGTTTGGAAATTTATATGGGAAAATTATTTCCTTAAGCAAGTTTTAGTAAAAGTTAGCCTAGTTTAGAAAGAATGACACTCTTTTGCACTTTTTTCCCCACTTAGAAATTTACTTTTTATATTTATTTACATTTAAAAATTTTTATGGATAACTATAATAGTTTTTATCTCTTTATCATTACTCTTTTCAATAAGAGTCACTTATGATAATTTTTTATGTTTATTAAGACGTGGCCCTTTTTTTTAAACACAAGGTAATATTAAAAATCAAGCTTGTAGATCAAGATATGGAATTAATTATATGGAAGATATGGAATATGGATATGGAATATGGAATTGCTCAAAGATATGGAATTAGCCACTCCCACGCAGGGTGCATGGTCAAATTTTTGAACAAAAAATTAGCACCTTTCAAGCCCTCAAAACACATTTTTAAGCACTTTAAAAAAATATCATAATTAGACAGGGTTGGCAAGTTTTTGACTACTGATGGTTTTACTTGTTTGCTAGGGACGAAGACGATGGCGCGTCACCAACGATGAAATTAACAAAAGAAATAAGATTTTCTATCGCTATTAGAGAAAAAAATTTGACAATGTTTAGTGGGTCCCCGTAATCAGCAAAAATTCGAGTTTTTTCGGTTCTATTCCAAAGGGCTGAAAATTAATTCTAAAATTGAGAATCTCTCTTACAAAATGCACCAGAGTTGCACATGAGAGACAAAAATCCTTCGCACTGAATCCAGCACAGTATACGCAAATGTGAACTCGCAAGTATTTTATCAAACATGTAACAAGAATGGTGTTTTCAAACACTACGGGCCAACGGCAAGCCGAAATAGTTTGAGGTTGAATTAATTGTGAAAACGTTGAATAGGACAATGTCTTTTTGCATAATTCGTGGCGAATATCAGCATGGTAAAGAAAAAAAATTTCATTTTGGAAAAGGGAAAATTAAGCACTTTTTAAAAACACCCATTAAAAAAAGCATTTTTAAGGGCTTTTAAAACACGAAAATCGAAAATAAGCACCTTTAAGCACTTTTTAAAAATGCTACCCACTCAGCCCTGATAATCCAGCTTTTATTGTATTACACAATAAATATACATCATTGTTATGTGAATAATGCAAATCACTCACTTGATAGTCAGGTTTGGGTAAAGTGATACCAGGGAAAAGATCTGATATGATTCCCTCAAATAATGGAATGTCGTGAGACAAAAACTTTGGCAAATTCACATCCAAAATAGATCTCAGAAGCTAAAAGAAGAAATCAAGATATTTTTTTGCACCAATATCAACATGTTAGTTTAAGAAAAATATTCTGAAAATTATAATACATGGTCAGTATTTTTCATCAAAGTAGAAACAATTGTTAACATATAATCTGTGAAAATAAGATCTAATTATTTAAAAAGGTTATGAGGGTCAGAGGTAGAGTGGGGATTTAATTATCGACTATGTCAACCTTCATCGATCAAAAGGTAACTGAAGATAGAATCAAGTTAATAAGTCTTTTATACTACTGAATTGGTATTTAATATTATTAGTTATGGTTACGCGACATTTCTCCCCTTCCAGAATTTTTATCTGTTATAGAATTCAATGAACAATACCACTTGTTGATTAAAGCTGTTTTATTTATTTATGAATTTTTTTATTTATAGCATTTTGCTAATTATTTTTCCTTCTTCATTTTTATATTTTGGACGGGAGAATTTTATTTACTTCACCAGATTTTTGAGCTCTATTTTGTGAGGTAATCAACCGTATAATGATGGACCATCTATAAATGTTGAAGAGTTTCATGTTCGCAGGTCACCATTATGGGGGAATCTTGAAATCGACCCTGTCAATCTTTTTCTATCATTAAGAGCCTCTTGATAGAATCAAGTTAACAAATCTTATATACTACTGAATTGGTATTTAATATTATTAGTAGTAGTTACGCCCCAATGGCTTAAACAACCCAGAAAAATGGTACGCCATATTGCAGAAATGGTTGGAAATATATGCCAGTCATTAGTTGCAGAACTGATTACACATAACCACAAAACATATTTTATTTGAATTCTGCAAGATTTTGTATTTTTTATTTTTTTGATTAGCCAGATTAAAAGCATTATTTTCATTTCCTATAAAAAGATATTATAGAACATAAGCAATTGGGTACTTGCAATTAATCACACGGTAATGTCTAATCACATGGTTGAGTATGCTGAGTTAACATAACAGCTTGGCTTGGGCTAATTATCACACTGAATCAATTGTCAGAGCAGAATTAATTTGATACCTGCAAGCAATGTCACATGCGTTTATAGAACCTGATTGGCTGATCCAAGTTTGCTTGCAAGCCAGGTAGCAGTGGGAGCTACAAATCTTCACAGCGTCTGCAAATTTTCTATTTCAGATTATTAAAAAAAAAAAAAATGGAGAAAAAATTGCAGGCAAATAAAAAAAAAAAAAAAAGTAAAGATTTTACCCTCTTCATTCATGAAAAATAGGTTTCTGTTTTTCTTTTTTTTTTTAATTGATACCATAAAAAGAGATGAAATAAGCATTTTTCTGCTTATTATATTATTTCTCTGCAAAGTACCTGTGATAGTATGATAATGAATTTGATTTGAAGAAACTTTAAATACTTATCAGAACACGATAAATTACAATTCTGTTAAATTCTTCCCTTAAAATGAAAAGATTTTAATTTGATATTCATCATCTGCAACTTAAATTTTTCTTTCAAATTTCTCCTCTCCAAGTTTTCTCCGAGATGAAAAAAAACCAAACATATAAATTAAATTGTGATAATGTGCCGACTATAAATTTGTTATATATAAATTCCTTTTATAAATTCTTTATCCGTATATTACAATGCGATTTATAAGAACTCTATATATTGATAAACAAAATAGAATTTCAATACATGTTATATTTAAAAACAAGTTTTTAAATAAGAAATCATCAAGCACTTGCCTCAAGGAAAAACTGCAAAGTAATTTGGTACCCAGAATCATTTTATTTTCTCTTTCTAAAACTAATTTAGAGGCTATTTTAAAAATTTGATTTTATTCTGTCTAAATAAATCTGTTGGTGTTTAATTTCTTAATTTTTGGATGGAGAATTGCGCATACAAGAGGATGCTACATAATTTTTTTTTCATATGTCCTCCCCCCATGGTAGAATTAAGGCGACACGGCGACATTGTGGCAGAACGTTACAGAGTTTTTTCAAAAAGATTTTTCATTTGGACAGGAAAAAATCTTGGTTTTCTTTTCTGCTTAATTTTTCGAAAAATGTTTTTCCTTTTCTGCAGAATTTTTTTTTCAAAGATGTCTTTCTTGCTCATCAAAAAGGAAAGAAACAATCTGGATTTTTCTATTCTCATTTGAGATTTTAAAAATAAATCTGTAATGACTGGCTTCAGCTAGAAATTCAAAATAATAATCTAAAACAAAAAATTCAGAAATCATGAAAGTTTAAAAGATAGTTCGCTCTAGAAATGATGTTCTTTCTTTCATTTTCTTTCTTTAAAGAACTCTATATTTTACATATACTTATTTGAGTATCTCCTTTTTAAAGAGTCCTATTCATGTGATTCTTGATCTTTACTTTGGGAGTTACTGCACGGATTTTACGACTTTTAATTTATGTACGAATCTTAATTTCCTATCATTTGATTTATTTACGAATTTTAATTTGTGTAATGATTTATAAAATTGGAAAGAGGAAATAATTAGTGCATTTTTCCGCCTACAAAATGCGAGAATATTGCATATAATATTAGAATTAAAAAAATACAACTTTTACAATTAAAATTTTTTATATTCTATACTTTCTTCTGTAGACCTAACGTTTCTGTTACTTTAAATTAGTAACTGTTATAATTAAAATTATTTTAAAGCAATATATTGGTGCTAGGGAAGTTTTTTGCAGAAAGCCTGAAAAAATTCAGCCACGGGGATCTCCTCCATAAATTGTTGTGTATTTGACAGGTTCATAAACGTACCAGTATGTCTTCCTCCGCATCGGGAAATTTCAATTTCAGATTTCCAGAAGAAGCTAAAACTGCTTTTACAGCTCGCATTCCATAATCATAGTGGCTCTGGGATGAGAGCTGTTCAGAGCACAGTCTGTAGGTGGTCACTATTTTCACTGCCAGATTCCTGGCATCTAAGTATCCATAGGAATATAGCGAGATCTCTCCAATCATGGCATAGTCTGGCACCATCATGGCCACAGTACGAAACAGCACCTGTTTATAAGTATCACAATATTATTATAGGAAGGATAACTTTTAAAAAATAATAATTTAAAAATTACTAACAAAAATAAATTACGACAGAAAGTTAAGACAATATTTTTATTAAAAAGAAGTTACTTTACTGATATAAATTTTAAAACATTGATAAGAGTCGAAAAACAATAATTATATAAATATTCTACAAAATTCTTGACAGGCCAGTTTTGACATATGCTTCTTAAGCTTGGACAATGACTAAACTGGAGGAAACTTGTATCCCAATATTTGAGAGGAAAATAAGGAAACAAAAAAAGCAACAATATTTTAATATTATTGCTTTTTTTGCCAACTTGGAACTCATTAAAATGTTTTAATAGGTTTTTTTTCTCCAAAAACAATAATAATAGGGTTTTTTTAAGTCATAAATTTTCTTTAATTTAATATTGAACATTTTTTTAAAAAATATTTAAGGAAGTGGTACTGGGTTTCTCTCTGTAGTCCTTAGAATGAAATTCTTCTTCTTAAGAAAAGTAATTTCTATAAATATAATTAATTAATAAATAAAATAATTCGACTTATTAAATCCAGACATTTGGTATGGCTGGTGTACATTGAAAGATTAAATGATAAATAAAATCTAAAAAAAAACTTTTAAATTGGAAACTTTTGAACTTGATAAAAAAGGAAGACTGAAAAATAGATGGATGGACGATAGCACCAGAGATCTAACCACCTTGAGGGCCAAAAACTGAAAACTTAAAACTATAAATAAAAAAGTCTGGAATGATATTGTTAAGCAGGCCAATGCTCACAGCAGGCTGTAGTTTTTATTTTATTTTTTTAAAAATTACGCTCGCCATCATCTTTTCAGACATAAGGCAGTCCAATACAATAGTGAAATAGATCCAGATGGTGAGAGGGTATGAAAGTTGTCACAGAAACAAATGTCAAGAAGAGAGGGGCAATAAAATAGATGCTCCCCAGTCTTAGGCAAAATGTTACAGAGCACACAAAGAGGTGAATTGACCAGGTTAATTTCAAATAGATGGGCCTGCAAGTAGTTATGTTCAGTAATTATTCTAAGACAAGCAACTCCCTCGGCCCTGGAAAGGAGGGAAAGATGAGAGCACTGCTGGCCATCAAGAAGGCTAGCCCAGGATTTTCCATCAGCTAAGTCCCAAAGAGCAGATATTTTTCTTTGTCTGAATTTGCTCTTAAGAAGCTGTCTTGCATTTCTAAGAGGAACTGGATGAGAAGGTGGATGCAATGCTGAAGCCTCTCTAGCCAACATGTCAGCCCGTTCATTTCCTATTTATATAGCACTACAGCAGGCTGTAGTGCTATATAAGTTATTTCTATAAATGCTAAAATTATGAAAAAAGCAAGATGCAGTCAACATATACAGTTCTTTATTCCATATAGTAACAGATTTGTGGAAGCATAGTAATTGGTTACTTTCCTGTTTGGTTGCAATTCTTTCGAAAGCCTGGCAGCTCAATTTTTGTTTGATCTCATCCAACATTGCTTAATTACGACCGTGACTCATAAGAGTACAATTCGTTAAAGTAATTTTAATTTATAACAGGGTGCGTAGCCAGATTTTTCAACAAAAAATAAGTACCTTTTAAGTCCTTTTTAAGCACTCAAAAAATATTATTAATCACTTTTCAAAAAAATCACAATTAGGATCTGTGTAGAAATAAAAATAATTTTTTTCTATCGCTTAAAGCTCTTAATTTATAAAACATAAAATCAATAAAATTCAAAAATATTTTCAAAAACTTTACATAATCATGATAAAATAACTGGTTTCTGATAAATATTGAGGAGAACATTTAAAAAACCATGAATTTTTTGTAATTTAGAAGGATAATCAACACAGCAAAGAAAAAATTTCTTTTTAAAAGATGGAAAATTAAGCAATTTTTACAAACCCAAAAAAAATAAGCATCTTTAAGGGCTTTTAAAAAACATAAATCAAAAATAAGTACCTTTAAGCAATTTTCAAAAATGTGACACACCATGTTATAATGAATAATGTATAACGAAAAGAGCACAAACATACAAATGAATTATTCAATATTATTTATAGTGTGACAACTGCTTCTGTTTTTACAGTAACTTTATTGCTTCGAATTCTAAACTGCAACTACTATTATTTAAACTAGTCTTTTCATGTATATCGTCTTACTTTGAGATTGTCTGGTAATTCTGACCTTCCAGCATAGCCCGGATTCATGGTGATGCACACATAACAGTTTGGATTTAAATTTAGTTCAGTTCCCTCAAAAGTGAAGGTTTTGACATCAGCTCTCACAGCACGGATAATACATAGGATCTAAAATTAAAAAAGGTTACTTCATAATAACAGAAATAATTAAATGTTCACAGTAAACTAACTAAAGTATAACAATGAAGTTCAGTATTTAGGACTGTTTCACTGTTCCCTCACATGCTAGTAAAGTTAGTAATTTGAACTACTGGCATATTTTTCATGTATATAAAATTGTGGCAAAACAATTTTCTCACCAATTTGGCAATCTCTGATGAGCCATGATGGCTCAGGGGACATAGCGTTTGCCTTCTAATAAGGTGAACTGGATTCAAATCCCAGCGATGATTGGTCTATACGAATTCTGCATCGGGCTTGCACTGATCACAGTGCTGGCGTAAAATATCCTCAGTGGTAGACCGATCACGGATAAGAGTCCCCTTGCCTTCAAGCTAACCATGGGAGATTTTTAGTGGTTTTCCTCTCGCAAATGTGGGTTAGTTCCATCAGAAAGTCCTCCATTAAGGCAAATATCTCCCAATATTTGATCCAGGAGTTCCTTTTTCTTTTAGATTAGGTTCAAAATTACAAGGCTAGGGTGGTGAACGTTAGTAGTCGTAAACCCCAAAAATTGGGTTGGGTTGTTCAAAGCGGGTTATAAAATATAATCTCTTAAACAATTTTCTTATCTGATTATTCACATACTCGCTACAATGAAAAATATTTTGAAGCTATAAATTCTTAAGTATTTAAATAGGTTTTTATTTAAATACATGATGATTCTACAGACATGGTGACTTTAGAGGTGAGGTAACTTACTTATACGAGGAAACTTACTAAACTTTGAGGTGAAGAAGGCACATCATACAGATTTAGAATTGTACAAGAACCTGGATATGGCATCGTATACCAATGTGGGAGTTTTTCCTAATATGTACCATAATATGTTTGTACCAAATTTTTTTTATTCTTTCTTAAATGCATTCAATTTTATTGAATAAGTTGAAAATAGTATTACTTCAGCATTAAAAGCTTAGATGCATTCAATTTTATTGAATAAGTTGAAAATAGTATTACTTCAGCATTAAAGGTTCATTTATTACAGAAAATAAAACTGATAAATAAGAATGCTTAGCTGCTTGTTCCTTTTTATAAAATGTCTATATTACAATAAATCTCTTTTATAGACCTGTGAATAGTGTTTGCAGAATGCCATGTGAAAAACTATAATTTAGAAGATACTGAAAAATATATAAAAGTATGCTTTTCAAAATTTTTTATTTGCATAGTAAGTTAACTAAATAAAAAAGCTTAAATACATGAAATAATTAACCATTTAAATGCTAATGTCGTCTTTTAAGAACAAGTTCCTTTTCTGAAAAGATAATGAATAATGTATACCATTAATACAGGGTGCGTAGCCAGATTTTTAACAAAAAATAAGCACGTTTAAAGTAATTTTTAGGTACTCAAAAAATATTCTTAATCACTTTTCAAAGAAAAAATAATAATTAGGATCTGTGCAGAAGCAAAAATTAATTTTTTTCCATCCTTCTAAGTTCTTAATTTATAAACAATAAATCAATAAAATTCAAAAACATTTTCAAACACTTTCCATAATCATGATAAAATAATTAGTTTCTGATAAATATTGCAAAGAAAATTGCAAAAATCATGCTTTTTTTGTAATTTAGGACAACAATCGACACGGCAAAGAAAAAAACCACTTTTTAAAAACCCTGAATAAAAAAAGGCACCCTTAAGGGCTTTTAAAAACGTATTTTAAAAAGAAGCACCTTTAACCACTTTTTGAAAACGCTATGCATCCTGTGATATAATCACAAATGTGGTATCTTATTTCTCGTAAAGGCGATTTGCTTGTCATCATAAAATTGGAGTCCAGCTGGCAAACAATTAATTTCCACATCAGACACCACAACACATTATACCTGCACCACATTATACACACCACATTATGCTTAATAATTAATAGTTTGAATGAAAATTAAGTTTTATACAAATTACCTGTTGTGCTACTACAGAAAGTACTTCCAATTCAATACGATTAAATTCATCAAAACATGCCCATGCACCGGCAGAAGCTAAACCCTTAAAAAACTAGGAATAAAATAAGACTATTAGTAAGAACAAGTATGATAAAATTTATTTTTGCAGTATACTAAGGCGCTAATATTAATATGCCTAAATATAATTTACTTATGCCTAAATATAATTTACTTTATGATATATTAACAAAGTACTGAAAAATAGAACTATTTATAGTAATTTACTTAGAAGGTATTTTGCATTATTGAAAGTAGAAAATCAATTAAAATGAAGTGCAGGAGAGCAAATAATTCTGGAAAAAAAACATGAAACTAAATTTGTTAAAATTACAAAATCCAATTGCTTAAATGATCTAAAAAATTTATATATATATATATGTATACATATATATAGTACAGTAGTAGAACTCTCCTCTCAATCTAATACAAAAGTGGGTCGATTTCTCTAAAACTATTTTTCCGCAAATAAGAGTTTAAATTTAACATTGAGTATTCTTTTGTGCCCTGGATAATTTTTCAGAAATTAAGAGTTTTCAAAATTGAACATTAAAAGGGGCATCTGCTTTGTATTAATTGTTGATAAAATAGAGTAGAAATGAAAACCGATAAAGAATCGGAAATTGTCAGTTAGTTTGTCTATCATTTCAAACAAAATAATGGAAAATTAAAAAAAAAAAAAAAAGCATAGCAAAATAAGACTAAAAAGCATTATAAACATTTTTAATGCACCTTATTTAACTAGCTTTTGTTTGATTGTGAGAGGACAATCTTGAAAACAAATTTTCAATCACTTAAATTTGAACTGAGTTAAATGACAACACAATTGTTTACTGACTGCTTCAAATAGTATTTATAAGCACTTTATATCCTAACCATAATAATACAACTTTTAGACTCAACTCAATAAAGTAACAAACAAGAAAGAAAAGAAAAAGCTTCTAATAGTATTTATAAGCATTTTATATCCCAACTATACTTAAACTACTTTCAGAATCAAATAAAGTAACAGACAAAAAATAAATAAAGAAATTGGGGAAAATAAAAAATGAAGAAAAATAAAAAATTTAGAATACCATATATTTTAAATGAGCTAAAAATGAGAATATATTTTGATTTTTCTGAACATTTAAAAGAAAAAATTTGAGGAATCAATTCAAGAAACACATCAATCAATTTAAGAGAAACATGAAAATTTTAAATAAAAGCTAAAGTTATGCCTCGAACAAAAATACCAGTCTTTCATCACTTTCACAAATAAAGTTTTATTACTGTCCAAACATCACACAGGTTTATTTATTTATTCATTCATTTATTTAGAAAATGATGCACCCTACACTTTTTTAAGTTTTGGCAAAAACTAAAATATTTTTTCCTTAAAAGTTTACTTGAAAAACAAGGCTTTAATCAAATTAATCAAAAACAGTTGTTTTTTTCTTCTGAAAGTGTGCCACTTTTTTTTTCCTGATTCACAAGAAGTTAGTAATAACATACCTTCCCCATTGCAATGTAATCCAGTCCATCTGAGCAATTGAAAACTACACACTGGACAGCTAAGGCTTTTGCCAAATCTTTTGTAGTCTCTGTTTTTCCAGTTCCTGCTGGACCCTCGGGAGCTCCGTTCAGGTGGAGATGAAATGCCCCAATCAGGGTACGATAACAACGATCTGTCAAAGGTGTTATTACTAATCTGAAATCATAAAATGCTGCACATTAATAAAAACTCGATAAAGTACTTTTTCAATTAAAACGTGTAAATATTATGGCTTAGTTAAATAGAGAGGGAACAACAACACTTACCATAATTTTTAAATTGATTTTTTGAACTTTCTTAATTTTTGTAATTTGTGGCATACTATTAATGTTTCAGTTACACCTTATTTTATACATCAGAACCAGCTCTAAGGATTTCAAATAATTAGTAAATGAAAATCTTAAAAAAATTTTATTATTATTTTTCCCCATAGAACACTATTTTACAGTACTTTGTTTCAGGTTTATATTATGTGGACCCAATTCTAATTGGTTATGTGGCGCATCTACCAAAAAGTACAGTAATCGAAAAAAATATACTGATTAGTTTAGAAAAATTAATTTTGACGTAATTTTATATTCTTTACAGTGGAAAAAATCATTTGCCAAAACACAATTTTATTCAAAAATGTACGATATTATGGCATTTGGCGAGGTGGCAAATGCTTAGCGCGAGCCCTGTGCATGAAATATAGTAAAAAAAAGGACCTATACTTGCTAATAGAATTGGTTTATTAAAAAAAAAAATTACAAGACCTATTTCTTTTTAACAAAAATATTAGACTTTTATATACAGTCAGCCTAATATAAAGAATTAGTATTGGTTACGGCCAACTTTAGTGAAATAAATGGGTTATTCAATAAGGGATAATTATGGGAGCCACTATGGTTTAGTGGGAAAGGCGCTCACCTCTAAATGAGGTGACCCAGGTCAGAATTCCTGGGTTGGATGGTCGATACGATTTCCGTTTCTTTTTCACATTGACGACCATGATGACATAAAATATCCTCAGTGATCATGGATTAGAATCCTCTTTCCATCAAGTTAACCTTGAAAGGTTTTCCCCTAACCCATGTAATGCAAATAAAGGTTAATTTTATCAAAACGTTATGCATGAAAGCTAGTTTTTCCCAATGATAGATCCAGCAATACCCTTGTCTTCTGGGTAAGGTTCAACAGGGTTGCCACTCAAAGCAGGAAAAAAAAGATTCCCTGTGTTTCCCCTGAACATATTATAAGCAATATATCAAGAGCAAACACAATTACTGTGCTCTTGTGTGAGCTATATTGGGATAACTAAACTAATTTTAATTGAGTGAAAAACTTAGTGGGAAAAAAAACCCAGCTGAACATACTTAAATAATACCATAGTAAATGTAATAGTTTAGTATAACTCAAATATCACATATAAATATCCCACAGATTACGCTTTGGGTGGTCACCATTTTTAAAAAGACAAAAACAAAAATTTCCTGAATTTACCCAGTATGTAAATAAAAAATCCAGTGTAACGGATAGTTAATTCGTAGCAACAGATGGCACTACCCCTCTATCCGCAAAAACAATAAAAATAGTCTTCGTTCTTTTTTACCAAGTGAGATAATGCAAGATGAGCTCCCCGAACCTTCCTGGTTCCCTTTTACCTCAATCAGTTTGGGTAAAACTTTAAAATACTTTCCATTTAAGTAAATTTTATGTTGTTACTCATTATTGTAGAATGGATGTGTGAATGTATAATTAAAATACTGAGCTCTTCGTGATGGTATTTCCTTCCATCCTCTTGTGTCCTTACACCAGCATTTTTCCTGGCATTTTAAGAGATTTTTAAATTCCCTATATTTTCCAGGTTTTCCCTGTGGAATGGCAACCCTGTATAAAGCTTTAGACTTAAACACTAAAATTTTTAAGATCAGAAATTCTGAAAGAGTTAATGAAATATTGCATTACAGCAAAAATCTTACCTAGGGGAGTTTCCCAAATACTCATATGCATATTTGACATTAGCATTTGTGATCTGAACACGAACTTGTTCAACATCTTCATACATTTCAATATAATACCGAAGCTGAGCTAACCACTGGAAATCATGCTCATCTTCAACACCTATTTGTTAAAATGAAATTATTCATTCTATAAAATTAAATCACTTTTTTTGTTTAATAAAATTGAAGTACGGAAATGCAATTTTGTACAATAGAAAAAATCAAAACTTTAAAATTAAATTTCAGTTTACTGATAACTTTTTTTTTAAAGTATATCTCTTTATGAAAAACAAAAAATAATCTGCAATAATAAAACAAAGAATTCGTCTGTCTGTCTTATAACTCTAGAAGAGCTTGAGTACTAAAACTTGAACAGTGAGTGAAAAGGGCAATTTTACCCCCTCTATCCGAAAAATCATTCAAAAATTTAAATTGGATTATTTAGGAAGGACACTTAAAAAAGGGAATTTTTTCATCTGTTTAGAGCTAGTGTGATTGATATAAATGAAACTGCTGATGATTCTGTTTTTCACTGATTTTTACTTGCTTAAAGATATCATCAATAAAATAAATGAGTTTGTAGCACAGACTTAGATACTTAATTACAGTACACTCTCGATTATCCGGTTAGCGGATTATCCGTGCTCATTCCGGAGTCAACAAAAAATTTAAAGAGAAACACTTTCAAGATTAAAAAAATTTGATTCATGAAGTTATAACACTACCCAATTTTTGGAAACAATATTCGTTATTGGATTGCAGTATATAGAATATCAGAAGCATGGTTGAAGGTAAAATCGTCTATGTTATCACGATCATGGAGAAAGATGATACCTCTTGTTAAACAATCTTCTTCAGATCTCCAAGAAGAATATGATAATAGTATTCTTGAACAAGCAAAAGAAATCAAAGGTTTCGAAATTCTTGATGAAGAAAATTTAGAAGATTGGTTTCAAAGTGATGCATGTGAGCCTGGCTTCCAGTATTTGACAGATGAAGACATCGTTATGTTGTTAAATCAAATAATGATGATAGAAACTGATGCAGAAGATGTAGTAAATGAGGGAAATACAATTTCTCATTCTGCTGCTCTGTGGAAACTTTATTAGTTTATATGGGAGTATTTGATTACGATGACATTAATGCGGTTTGTAAAATATGCGACAATATATGACGCATTACACATTTTTTTAAAAGGAAAATTCCTAGTTTGATGTTATACAGCAAGCAAATATCAGCAATTTTTATATTTTGGTATTGATATTTATTTTTTCTTTAATAAAATGAGTTTTCGGATTATCCTTGTTTTGCGATTGTCTGTGCGACCAGTCCCGGTGATTAACCCGGATAATCGGGAGTGCACTGTATTTTTATTCATTATGTTAGATTAACTCAATGATCAAAGTGAGCATAGGCAGATTATGTCATCAAATTAGTACTCGTTATGTAATCTGGAAGATGTTTTTTTTTTGTAACTATGCTTTTAAAAGGTACATTTATAAAACTAAATAATTTAAAATTAATGGTAATAAAAAGAAAAAGTTCCTAAAAGCAAAATTAATGGAAAAATAGTACTAAATCATTTTTGAGAAAGATAAAAAAATAATCCTTACTGTCATTGATGCCAAAGATGCTTGATTAATTTCGGTTAAAGCTACTACAATCAAACTTCAATCTATCATTCCCGCATCTTTTGTTTACCCCACACACATCACTTTGTTTTACCAGTCCCATCATAAATAGAATTCGTTCTTACTTTTACGAATACTCGAGCTTTTTTTAAAAATCTGAACAATTATACGAATACGTTGGGCATGATTTTGACTCTCTTGGCGTAGATGTTATTTATAATGTTCAGGTCAGTTTTACCTAACTTTACTCTTTATACATTTTTTTACTGTATTTTTAAAACTTTTATTTTTGGTTAATTTTACTCTTTTTGATGTTTTAAGCGGTTTTGATTTGTTTTTTTAGAATTCTGGTTCTCTTCAATTTTTTATTTTAAGCTGGACACTTGGACTGGTTGATGTCCTTGGCCCTTTCCCTTCCATGGAGAACTTTTGTTCATCGGTGACCTCTTTTGTGATAGCCATACAATTTGATGCATTGCTCCGAAATTTTATATTGGCTTTAACTATAAATCCCTTTTGGAGTTTTATGATTGGTTTTAAATTTTATAAATCTCATTGGCGATGCTGAATTATCTTTTCTTGCACGGTCACATTTTGCATTCATTTATTCACTTCATATTTTATATTTTCCTACATGGTTTAAAATACTTGATTTATTGTTTTAAATTTACACGTCGTCGATAGTGTGATATTTTCTAATGTGTATCAATCTTTATTAGTTTTAATTTTACTTTACTGTCATTTTGTAGTGTTTGGTTCTCGCGTGGCAACGGGTTGAACCCTTATCCGAAAACTCCTCCGGGGGGGAGGTCAGTCTCTATTAATCTTATACCCATTTAGATCGTTTTAGAGGAACTAATAGATTACCTAATCAATCGTTCTAAAATTTTATTGAAATTTTAAAAAAATTCAAGTCAGACAAAAAATTTATTGTAGTAAATGAAGAAGGGCAAAATAATACAGATGAGGAGTGAAAAAGAAATCACAATCAGTACCAAAATTTGGGAAAGGATTCAAAGCCTTTGAAACGATGGGAAAATTTTGTATTCACACTAATTTACAGAAAAAGTGTCGAAAATTTGTTTGAGATGTGAAGAAACTGATCAAACCAAAAATTTTATCGGTTTTAAATAAATAAATATGCTAATTCAACTATATTTCACATCATAAATATTTTTACAGAGATCTTTCAGTTATTTTAAATTTAGTAATTTTCAAGTACATTACTTCTTTATTACTTTCCATACCTTTTAAAGTCAATATTTTATATTGACCCGCATTCAACCTTTTCCCGTATCTACCGTCCGCAATGAATGGTCTCTTGAAAAAAGATTGATCAATGTTTTACTGCAATTGGAATAAAAAAACAATCTGCCTACTACAGAGCAAAATGAATGGAGAAATAAAACTAATTCAGTGAACAGTGAACTAACAGTGAAGAATCACTATAGTATTATTGATGCCTTAATTTTGGCAATAGGTATTAATCGAGATTTAAAAAAATAAGTTGCGTGCTAAAAATCAAAACTAATGGAGAACTGGTACTTATTCATTTAGAATAAAAGTAAGAAATCACCACACTATTTACTAATACTATTATATCCATAGTATTTATTACATCACCATATTATTATGTCCCACAGTGGACAAATCGTAAAGACACTGTTCCCAGTAGAACACCAAAGTCAATCCTCATTGCCTGCGGTCAGTAAGCGAATAGGTGACCACTTTGATAAGACTGAGGGTGCACTGTATCAGTCCTCGTTAACCTGTTCTACCATAAATTGCTCATCTTCGCAAGCAGTCATTGGGCTACTAAAGCAGGGGAGCCATCCCCTCTGCAGAGGATCAAAACTGGGATGGCATGTCTTCGGATCATCCTCAGGGATGTTTCCCACACCATCGCCAATAGCCCATTGTGCAGCTCTAGTGTGATGTAAATAAAGTACATACCTACTGTACTATTATTGTCGCTTATGATGCTCAAATTATTTCTGTAACAGGCATTACTGGCATGGCAATGGAGCAGTTTAAACATATACCAAGTACAGAAACACAAAGTATTACATTACTATATTTGGTCTCTAATAAAACTGCATCAATCCTATACAGATTTAATATAGGTACTGGAGAAATATGTTTTTTTGGTCCCTATAAAAGGATAAATAGCAGAGAAAATTGCTTGATTGTTTATAAATTTTGGCTATAAATGAGTTAGCTCTTTGGTAGCATGCCTAGGCATTCTCTGGAAAGTTGGAGTTCATACATTGAGGGCAGCATAACATAAGTAATATCTAAAACAAAATATAATTAGTTTAAAATTTGATGAAATTATATTGAGCATGGAAGCAAATTGTCTTTTTTTCTTCTTCAAATAAGCATTAACTTCCCAAATTTAAAATAATAACAAGACATAAAATATTAAAATTTAGCTTCAGTAACATGTGGTAGGACTCTTTCCAGTGTAAAATTTATAATATAGTATCATTGACTAACCATTCTTTATTAAATCTAGAACAACATCCCTAGCATGGACGTCAATAACTACCAATGCTCCGATGGTCGTCCTCACTTGCTTGGTCAGCTTTCCTCTCACCAAGTCAACAATTTCAGCCAGGTGCTCATTCAGTTTACCAGAGAAATTTTTCATGGATTGCATCCCACCAGCAATTGCATCATGCACTTCTGCAGTCCAGTAGATCTGCGACACGCACAGTACCACCTGTCCTGGCCACTCCACAATCCACTTGATGCGAGGAACCAATGAGTAGGACTATTCAATAAAGATAGTTTTATAATAGTTTAATCATATGCAATAATAAATATTTAAAAGAGAAAATTTTTATTACACAGAGTGCGTAGCAGGATGAGTGATACATAGTATACAGGATGAGTGATATCTTAATCTGTGCAATGAGAAAAACTCATATACAGTCCCATCTTCAAATGCAACACACTGCATTGGATACACATAAGTTAAAATGAAATATGATTAAAAAAATGTCAACTGGTTTAGCAATAAAGATAAATAAATTGAAATAAATTAAGATAGTAAAAATGCAAGCATAATGGACAAAGTTACAGAAAATTAAAATATACCTTGTGAGCGTCAAAGATAACACTTCTTACTGACACCAACATAACATCTTGAACCTTTTGAAATTAAAAAAAAAGACCTATTACAAGATAATTTACACAATTAAAATTTATAACATAAGACATTTTTCTTGATCACATATTTAATAATAGTTTTGAAACAATATGTTGGAATTTAAAGCTCTTACTCAAATATCTTAAGAGAGAACTAAACATAGTCTACCCAAATGTATACTTTTTTTATATTTTATAATGGTTGTGCAATTCTGAATTCAATTAAAAAATTTTAAATTTATATAAATGCAATTCTGTACTTGAAATCAATTTTAAATTGGTTCTATACTTAATTTTTATATTACGAACATTTACTTATGATACACTTTTATACATCATCATTATTAAATATGTTAAAGTACGAAAAAGATAATTAAAATAATTACAAATATTGCATCTGTTCTATGGATACATTATGCATGCATGAGAAGAGGCCCAATGCATCAGAGTTAAAGCCTGAGAAGATCAAATCAATACCTCTGGGGGTACTGGATCAGAGATTGATTGTGCTCTGGTTCAGGTTAATATTTAGATCTTCAGATGGATGTGTGCGCATGTGTTTTTCCCGTAAAACAGGCTGTGATGTATATGTGTGAGGCAGAATTCGAATTTTTGGCCATAGATGGAGCCACTCAGGGATGGACTAGGACAGACTTTTTAGGGAGTGATGTGTGATATGTAAGTATATGTGTATATGAATGTAATAATATATATTTATGTAATAAATTGGAAAATTTAATTTTTAATTCTTTTAGTAGTTATACTACTTTTAAATTAGTTTAAATTATTCAATTTTTGGCATAAATTAAATACAAAAAAATAAATAAAAAATTAAAATTGTAATTCAAATGGTAGAAGCATAAAAACAGAGATAATATTTTAAAATATTAAGAAACACTAATTTAAAAAAAATATTATAAAATCCTTAAAAAAAGCTTTCACCAAAAATTTTGCTTTTCAAATGCACCAATAAATTGTCTATACTAATAAGCATAAGAATCAATAAAATCTTTACTAGTACAAAGGAAAGAAATACATCAATATTTAAATTTTTATACTGAAAAAAGGTTTTGCAGGTTTAAATAATATTTCTAAAGAACTAAGACTGCTTTTTTAAAGAGTTAAAACTGGGTTTTTTTTTCAAACATTTCTGAGCTAGTTTCACACAAACAATTTCACTTTTAATAGGAATTCCATATGTCTTTTTCAGTAACCATCATAACAAATACTATTAAATATTAATCATCCATGAAGACGAGACTTGATAATTTTAAATTTAGAGAACACTCTCTCACTTGCACTTTGAGTTGAAAAGGGATTGTTAATAAATGTAAAGTTAGGTAATTCACATGAAAGAGAGCCATTTTGATTTATTTTTAATATTCTTAGTTTGAATCACTGAATACAAGCAAGAAAAAAATGAAATTAGAAACTACATAAGTTTAAAATAAAGAATAAATATTAAAATTGTAAAACTTAATAGAAACTCAAATCGAAAAATTTTGAAAGTTCAATTAATTAATTTAATTTTTATCTGATAGTAAATACTTTTAAATTCAACCAATTCAAGAATAAAAATTCAAAAAAATTTAATTAACACATATATAAGTTATTAAAATAAAAAAATACCCCCAAAGCATCGGAACAAACTTGAACAATATATTGATTCAGCCTAGGAACTAGAAGACAAAAAAATTTAATTTTATAAACAGAAGCAAATATCCTATACTTTTCTTAACTGCTAAGTCCCATTATCTACAAAGAAGTCAAAAGTTTTTCCATTCATTTAGCAATATGGGAGAGTTTCATATGGCATTCCAGTTTAGCAGGGTAATAATGGAGAGAATTTCAACGCCAGCAAAGCATTGCTATGTTGATGATATTTCAACCGTCTGACGATAAATTTCCGTTTAAGTAAAGTGAATATAACTGATTGCAAAATAGTTTAAATTAAGAAAAAAGTTCTAGCTTTTCTTTAAAATTCCTTGATTTTTCCAGGCTTTTATCAAAATTTTCCGGTCTGTTTTCATCACAACAGCCAGTTTGTGGACCAAGAGGGTCACGAAGGTTAAGACTCTTCAATTTGGAGAGTACATATATAATATTTTTAATTAAATACAAACAATTCAATAATACCTGGAGCAACCATTTCTCAACTTGGCCACCAGCATCCTTGGTTGATATAACACTCGTGAAAAATACTTTTTCACCCTCACTACTGAGCATACCCGTTATTTTCAAGTCTTCATCAAAGTCCAGATTTGCTATGCCTTCAAAACACTTCTTCAAGTGAGGCTGAACTCTCAGTGGATCTTTTGTTTCAGAGAGAATCTCCAGCATCTCATCATTTGACAGAAAGAAGAATCTGGTGAGAGAATAATTGGGATTAGTTACGCAACCGAGAATAGAGATAGTCTAAGAAGATAATTGTGATCAGAATAAAAATGAGAACAAAAAGCATACATTTTTTTGAACTTTTTTAATTTGATGCATTTTATTTACATAAGAAGAATCTGAAGGGAGAATAATTTGGAAAAAATTAGTAAATAACTAATAATAGAGATAGTTAAAGGATGATAGTTGTAATAAGAGTTAAGTTATGAAAATATATAATTTTCAGCTTTTTTTCAACAAAAAAAAATATTAATCAATATAAATTTTAATTAAAGTAAATTTTTTGCTTTGTGAGAAATCTTAAGTACCTCATCATTTCAGAAAAAGAATCTGAAGTAAGAAGTTTTTTTAAGAAAAGTTATATAACTGATAATAGAGATTGTGAAAGAATGATAATTGTGATTAGAAAATTCCTTGTATTCTTTTAGATCTTTTTTTTTCACTTCCCATTTTGGCAAACTAACAAATTCGCTTTACACTTCAAAGAAGTCCTAAAAATGCCGAATCAAAGCCTTATTTTAAGGAAAAAATAAAAAAAACACTGCTTTTAAAAATATAGGATAAATATTGGACACTTTAAGGAAGTTTTCTCAAAAATGCATTAATATAGGACAACTGGGAGGTCTGTTTTAATGATGCAGTAATTATGAATTTCAAAATAAAAAAATCCAAAAGTATAAATAAAAAATATTGACATGAATAATATGTATATAACATGTATATAAATTTCTTATTATATATTTTTATATAAAATTTCGTAATTGACGTGTACATAAATTTTAGACTTAAAAATCTTATCCATTATGAAATTATAATTGTTTTAAAGAAGTAGCATCCTCAAGCCATTCTGTCAGTCAAGGTAATGATAAAAACAATAAAAAGTGATAATTTTAATATGAATATTTTAAAGTCAAAAATGGAACAATATTTACCTAGGAAAATAAAGTCTCTTTTTTTCTAAGTACGAGTTCAACCCCTTGTTAATTTTGTCAAGCATGCTGTTACAATTGCAGAGTTCCTCATAAACTTTTGGTGTTGAAGTGTTATCTAAAACCTAAAAAAAAAAAAAATTGCACTAAATTCTTAGAACACAATTTTGATATTATGAATACTACATTTTAGTTGAAATTTAATATTAAATATGGTATTAAAGGTTGCAGTTTCATCAGAATAAAAATTTAAGATAGCACTTCAGATACAAACTGAGTAACATTTTTAAACAGTTTTCTTCACATTTAACTTTATATAAATTCAAAAGGTCAATATAATAAAAAAGATCTTTTCGTAACATTTAGTTTTGACGAGAATGATTATTTCAATAACAAAAACAATATATATCCTTCAATTTATTGAATAAATTTAACACACATCTGCAGGGCATTATTTGAGCCATCATTCACCAAATGCTGGCAATTTTTTTATTTATCAATTATTTACTGCATTTGAATACTTACATTTGGTTTCTCAGTTGTGTTTTGCATTATATCTCTCCAGATGTGATCGACTGATTGGAAAAGAGCCCCCTCCCTTGGCATCTGCTGCAATATATCGGCAGAGAAGAATATGGGCTCTAAATAAAGCCACTGCATTTGCACTTTTAACCACTCATCAATGGAGTCTTGAGTCAATTTCAGAACATCTTCCCATTCCTACAAATAGAGCAAAAGAACTTCAATAGCAATTTTAAAAGTTTTAATTAGAAAAACTGAGTAACATATGGTATAAAATTAAATAAAAGCGACAGTTCAATAAAAATATCATCAATTCTGATTTTCTTTTCGATGTTTAACTATTTCCAGTCCACTGGTATTGGACATTTCATTTCGGTTTAACGGGTCCACTGTTCAATTTCAAAGCATAGATTTCTTTGACATACTTATAAAGATTCATCTTCACATTTTTTAAGAGGGTAGTATATTGAATTAAACTATAAATTACACTTTTATTAATGATTTTTTTTTAATTGATCGTCCAATAAAATCAGTTGATTGAAGAGTGTTAATTATTAATCCTATATAGTGGAAAAATCAGTTTGAAATGCAATTGAAAAGCTTAATAGACAATAAAAATAGATAAATACTGTCAAACCCAAGCATCCAAAAATAAATCAAATGTCAAAACTAAACATATAAACACCATGCAACAAACTGTTAAGTATCCTTCTTTTAGAATAGAAGATATTTAACAGTTGCACAAAATTACATGTCAGAAAGGAGAGGGTAAAGGACGACGAACTTGAAGAAATTGAAGCTCTGTATTTTTCATGCTCAAGTGAATAACACTAATTACAAGACAATAAGAAAAATACATTAGAATTTATAAAGGTTTTATGTACAAAAAGTAAAACATTTAACTAGTACTTATTTAAGCATCTGATGCTGCTATCTAGACAAGTGAGGTATTGTTGCTTATGCATTTTTTACTCTGAATTGAATGAGAGTAAAAGACTTAATAGGATTAATAGTTCAGAAGTTGCATGGTTAACTTTTCTCCACTTACTAAGAGAAGGGTACTTAACGATTTTTCATAATTTTTTAAGGCTGGTTTAAACCTTATTTTTACTATACTATAATAGAAAAAATTTTAAGTGGTATTTTAAAGAGTTAGAGAGCATCAAAGTGTGAAGAAACATCAGAAAGTTGATCAAATAACAACTTCTTGCATTGACATTTAACTTTTCTATAAAATTATGACACTAGACTTTCCATAAAAAAAATGAATTTTCTATACTTTCCAACCAACCATGTACTAAAATTTGAGAATTTAAGTAATGCCAAAATGTCAGTTGTTCTACTAATTTCTCATAATTGTGAATATAAATTATAAAACCCTAAAAAAGTAGCTTAATTTTTTTTTTTTTTTTTTTTGCAATAATTTTCAAAGATTTTGTGAATTCAAGTAATTTCAATGGCTAATAACTGTTTTTCCGGAAGATTTTACCTTTAACGCAGAAAAATACAACAGTGTTTTAAGCTGTAATTTCATAACCATAAATGTAATATTTTTCACCTCGCCAACAGGACTGTGTAGTAGACAGAGAGCTGAACTCATACCAGAAAGGTCCTAGGTTCGATTCCCGGACAAGGCATGGATGTTCTTTCATTCTCTGTACTATCTGTCCTTACAGTGGGAGTAACGTTTGCCCACCTAATATGGCGTCCCTGAAAGAGTGGCCAACAAATCTGCCCTACTGATACCCGAAAAGTACCTTGATCTCTCCTTCGAAAGGCTTCGCAAAAGGAGATCCCCTCATGGCTTGAGTTTTCACGATGTGGTCGTCCAGCAGAGTCTGAATGTCATCTACCGAGGACAGAACATAAGTTCCTGTGTCTCGGTGAGCTACTGTAACGAACCGTATATCTTGCCACTCCTCTTTCATCTTCTTCAGAGCTTTCTCTAGACCAAGTTCCTAGTTTGTAAGAAAAATTAATTATTAAATATTGTCAGCATTGGGGAAATAAAACAACAAGATTTTACAAGTGACATTTTTTTAGGCTACGAGTAAAGTTATGTTACATCATGCATAATCATGTAAGTCAAAATTGGAAATATTAGCACTTACATTTAGTGAAGTAAAAAAAAATATATATATAAGTCTTAATCTAAAGAAGAATGTTTTAAACCATTATATATAATTACTTAAATTATATTATAACCGTCATTGAACAGCCGACCCAATTTTTGGGTTTAAGACTATTAACGCTCAATTCTGTAGCCTTGTAATTTTGAACCAAATCCAGAAGATAAGGGAACTCCAGGATCAAGTTTTGGAAAAATTTGCCCTCGTAGAAGACTTTTTGATGGAACTAACCCGCATTTGTGTTACATGGAGAGGAAGACCACGAGAGCATACCCCGGTAAGCCTGACCACAAGGGGTCTTTAAATGATAATTGGGCTACCACTGAGGATATTTCACGTCAGCACTGTGGTCAGTGCAAGCTGCCCGGTTCACCTCATTGGAAGGCAAATGCTATATCCCCTGGGCGATTGCGGCTCTACTTAAACTACAAACACTCAACATATTGCAGTACTGGCAATAGCACCATCTGTTGAGAAATAAGAGTCGTACTTTTGCCATCAGTGGATATTTTATCACCATTTTTCATTTTTTAAAAATTTCTTCAACAAATACGGAGAAATTTGAGAATGTACGGGTAAACAGGAGATAGTCGCAGGGGTGATTGTGAGCCCAAGTCAAAATTCCGGAAAATTTCCTTTAAAAAAAAATTTTTTTTTTTAAATTGAAGTAAAATTTAAACAAGGTTTTTTTCTTTTTCTCAATATTTCTTAGTTTACTTAAAATATATTTAAAATTTTACACATACCTATACCATTTAAGGTCTGGTTTCTTAGGACAAGCGCCTTATCTGGGCGTCAGCGGGACGTCAACGTCACGCTGACGCCAACAAAATACTGGTTTGTTAGCTCAAGGCCTGGTTTCTTAGAACTAACGCCTTATCTGGGCGTCAGCGGAAAGTTGACGTAGATCTGACGCCAAAAAAATACTTTTTTGTTAGCTCAGCGTGAGCAGTCGGTCCAACGCAGACATTATCTCTCATTGCGCATGCGTTAATAACGTAAACAAATATTTATTTTGAATTTGTATTGATTTTGTTATTGTCGACCAGTGTTTTAGAGAACAAATAATGACTTTGTTCAAGAAAAAACACATTATAGCTGAGCTAAATGAAGAGTGCTATGTTTAATGAAGAAGCTATGTTTAATGTCAAAATCAAAATCTTGGCTGGTTTCAATGTGCTGTTGGATGTTGTCCGCCATTGCTTCTGTGGTTAACGTCACGCTGTAATCCAACTGCAGTTGAGTTGGACGGCAATTGAAGTTCAAGATAAGCGTTCGATGACGTATACTATCCGACTCACAAATGGACCAATCAGAGGTTAGCGCTGATTTCCAGCTGACGGCGTCCTGTCCTAAGAAACCAAGCCTTTACACATACTTATGATGACCTGGAGAATAATTAAAATTTACAAATATGTCTTTCTTTCTCGCTTTTATGATTATAACAACTATTTACTGATAAAAAATTAATATTAATCATGAATTTAAGCTCATAAAATATCTCTCTGACTCTTCCTTACAAACAAATAAAACAAACTGCGTTTTTAAGTTCCACTTTTGAAAATTTGATTTCCGGAAACTTCTGTGATCAATGATTTTTTTAAACGCCTGGACCTTCGATCTACGGAAACTTCCGGATCACTGTTAGCGAAAATTTCGGAAATCCGGATTTTTTCCGGAGCACATTCAGTCCTGTAGTCGTAAAATACAGGAGTCTTATTTAAAAAACAGGAGACTTGACAGGTTTATTTTAGCATGTCAAAGAATATTTTATTTTATGCAGTAGAGCTTTCAACTATCTTTTTTTTCTGCATATAATTTCTTAGACAGAAATATTTCTATAATTGAATTATCTATAGAATTAGTATATATTTTATTATATTCCCAGTTTGTTAGTGTGTTCTTAGTTTGTAAGAAAACTTATTATTTTAGCATGTCAAATATTATTTTATTTTATGCCTTAGAGCTTTCAACTATCTTTTTTTCTGCTACATTCTTATAATTTCTCTGACTGAAATCCTTGTATAACTGATTTATTTTCAGTATTAGTATGTATTTTAAAACCAAGTTCCTAGTTTGTAGGAAAAATTATTATTTTAGCATGTTAAATATTATTTTATTTTATGCATTAAAGATTTCAACTCTCTTTTTTCTGCTGCATATAATTTCGTAGACTGAAATATTTGCATAACTGAATTGCCATTAGTATTAGTATATATTTTGCAGCTTACAAAAAGTTTCAAATGCCTCTATCTTATTTATTAACTTAAGCCTTGAAAGTGCCAGTTTTTTCCTAGAAGTGATTTAAAATAATTTTGGGATTGATTTATGAAAGTAAATTCCTTTACTTTATTACCTAAAAGATATTTGATATTAAAGAAAAAATTTTTGGCAATGTGGGTGGGATTTTGCCTACTGTAAAGAAATTACCCTTAAACTTTATCTTTAAAAGTAATAAATTCTGAGTTTATAATAACAAATAAACTTACAAGAGAAATAATCACATGAATGAATGGATCATACACAGAAATTCCCCAGTGTTAGCCTCCCTTCTTGACATTAAAGCTAAAAATCAATAATAATGTGGCGATGGTAGCTATCGACCCTATGTCAACCTTCATCTATGAAAAGGTACCCCAACATAGAATCGAGTTAACATGTCTTATATACTAGTGAATTGGTATTATATTTTTGTAGTGGTAGACACACTACAATAAATACATAAAATTAAACTGATTAAACAAATTCAAATTATTTAAGGAGATTTTTTTATATGTTACCAATGTACTAGAAACTCAATGAGTGAGTGACACAGTATTAAAAGATTATCTAAACACAGGGTTCCTACTCAACTTCAGAAAAAAAATTCCCCGACTTTTCCAGTTATTCCAGGCGAATCTCAATAACTGACTACTATTTTTTGACACTGTGATTGACAATTTTAAGACTGGTTACTTTCCAGGCATGATATAGGAATATTTTAGGTTTTTGTAAAAAAAAATTGCAACTTTCTCCGACTATTCCCTGATTTTTTAGAGTTAATATAAAATTCCCTGACAATTCCAGGCATTCCCCGTTCTCCCTGACCCGTGGGTGCCCTGTTAAAAATTGTAGCGCATGTTTAACAAAAATGAAATACAAATGTAGTAATTCATTCATTTCACTTTCAGTGTATATGTAAAGTTTAAATTTCAAGAAATTTTTCTTTAAATGTAAATATTCTAATTTATAAAATCAGCTGTTTCATAAAATCAAATGTTCTCTGAACAAACTTACACAGTGGGAAATGTGAATGAATACAGAAAGGATTTTCCAATTTTATAGTTCAATTACCTATCTTAAAAAAAGGCTTACTTAAAAATAAAAAACGGCTGGTGCAGGGTTTGAAAAAACTCAGAAATTTTACCCGTCCTCCTATGAAACTAACCCGTTGCTTCTAAATAAATAAAAATATTATTTTTTCTCATTTATTATAAACATTTATATAAATTACACAATTAATTAGTAGCTACTAGGATTACATTATACAGTAATAAAAGAAATACTTAGTTACTAATAGTAAAACCTAGTATTTCTTTTATGAAATAATTTATTTCTTTTATGAAATAATTTAAATGACAAGGGTCAAGTTATCTGGAATGTCAATTCATCCGAGGGTACTGCGTTTTTTAAATGAATCAAATATGACGTTTGCCAGTTCCACAATAAAGCCTATGATTTACAGAGGTTTCTGCACAGAAATCTGATAGGGGTTTTCCATTTAGGTGAATGTTCATAATTGCGTTTAACGCTTACAAAATGTGTTTTTTTGTAAGTTCATTGCTGAAAAGTCCCTTTCAACTGCTGCAGTACTCCCAGAAGGAAAAAACATCAATCCACCATGAGCAGTATGTTGCTGTACGGGATTTCTAGATTAGAGGGTCATTTTAGAAGTGAGGCGCTAGACTCTTGTAAGATAACAAAAATTGAAAGTGTATCACGAACATTAACGGGAAAATGGCCGTCCGTGCGGACGTCTGATTCGAGAAATTCGTCGTCCGCAGGAAATTTTTGACCGCCGAGGACGGGCGGATGGGCGGTTTTTCGAGCCCTGGGCTGGTGAGTTTTACTGAATAATCAAATAATGAGAAAAACAAATAATGATTGAAGAAATTACCCGAGATGCTTTTGTACTGATGGGAGCAATCTCTTCCACATAATCATGGACATTCATTTCAATGAGGTCCTTGAATGTTGTCGAAGTGTCAGGTATCACTCTCTTCCCCACAATCTCAGACACCATCTTCCAATGGCGCAATTTCATTCCAGGATTGCACAAAACTATAATGGCTGGCACAATTCGCTACAATTAACATAAAATGATGTTACAATAATGAAGAATTTCAATGATTTGGTTGGTAGGTAGGCACTTTATTTACATCGCACTAGAGCTCCGCAATGGGCTAATGGCGATGGCTTGGGAAACATCCTTGAGAATTATCCGAAGACATGCCATCACAATTTTGATACTCCGAGGAGGGGATGGCTCCCCTCTACAGAGGAATGATGAGAACTATTCATCAAAAAAAGATCTAGAGAGTTTTCATTATTCATTAGTTTTTCTGTATAAAGTTTAGCCAATGTGGGACACATAACAAGATTTTAGACGTTCTATAGAATAACTAAGCATTCTATACATTAGATATATATAATGACATTCTCTACACTTCTATACAATTACTTAAATTTCATACATTGGCAGTAACCTGTACATCAAGAAAAACCAAAACTTTTATTTGGACGTAGTCTTCACTCTAATGTAATTTGTAAAACAATAGTTTCAGTCTAATTAACTTTATTGTATAGAAATTGTTTTTAGAGGTATCAATAAGAGAATTCATAAAAAAAAACTGATATTTGCAAGAAAGATAAAGTAAAAATTGAAAAAAAAAATAGTTAGAAAAAAGAATTATCATAATTCCTCACTTGCAATAGTTTTCTTTTAACTGTTATGCACTTTCTATTTGTTGTTCAATGTAATTAAAAAAAAACTTTTACACACACACAAAAGCAAATTATGAGTGAAAAACAATCTTACGGCAAATTTGGTAATTCTCTTAATAGCATTGTCTGCAATTTCCAGAGGAGGAAGTGTTACTTCTGTGACTGTATTTCTTTTTGATTCCTTCAGTTTCTCCTTCAAAATATTTTGCAAGCCTCTCTTTATTTTGAAAGCTTTAATTTTAAATTCTGACACTTTGGCTTCAATAGCTGTGGCATCTAATTCATAAAACCCACCTTCCATCCACCTATTAAAATATATCATGTGAGTATCTAGGGAACATTTAAAAAAATCATCCACTCTTGTTATAAAGAGCACACACAAAAAAGGCGTTTTAACTTTATTTTAATATTACAATTTCAGAAAAAAAATTGGACTTTTCCAGGTATATCAGGTAAATTTCAATTGAAATCCAAACTATCGGGTTGTTCGGAAAGTAATTTCGCTTTTCCGGCAGAGGATTTAATTGTATTTTTTTCGAATCCAACTTCACACTTAAGTCGAATTATCATTATATGTTTTGAGAGCTGAAATAGCAAGGCTTGTGTGTGAAGAAGTTCAATTAATTCTACGCAGCAGTTGCACTTTAAGCAGGTTGGTGCACTTTAAGTAATAAGCAGCATTTTCGTCAGATTTTATTTTTTTACTTATAGAAAAGGTAAAAATGCTATTCATGCCAGAAAGAAATTAACCGATGTGTATGGAGAAGATGTGTTGACAGTATGTCAGTGCCAGAACTGGTTTGCAAAATTTCGATCAGAAAATTTTGATGCTGAAGATGCACCACATTCTGGAAGGCGGTTTGAAGCTGATAAAGATACGATAAAGGCATTAGTTGATGCAAATCCGCGAATAACATGTGAGATTGGTGAGAGGTTAAATTCATCGAATTCAACTGTTTATGACTACTTGAAAGAAGAAAATTTGCGTCGTCTTGTTGACTTCTGAGATTCGTTTCTCAAACGTCACGAAAATTATCCAATTTTGAAGAGCCCGATTACTGGTGACGAAAAATGGGTTCACTATAACAATGTCAAACACAAGAGATCATGGAGCAAAAAAGATGAACCGGCTCAAAGCATTTCGAAAGCCAATATCCATCAAAAAAGGTGATGCTGTCTGTTTGGTGGGGTATTAAAGGAATAGTTTTTTTTTAAAGTTTTTACTGGATAACACAACAATTAATTCAAAAGTTTACTGTCGTCAGCTGGACAAACTGAATGATGCACTTCAACAGAAAAGGCCAGAATTATTCAACAGAAAAGGTATAGTGTTCCACCAAGATAATGCGAGACCTCATACAAGTTTGGTCACTCGCCAAAAGCTTTAACAGCTTGAATGGGATACACTGACACACCCACCATATTCTCCAGATCTGGCGCCTTCAGATTATTATTTGTTCTGGTCACTACAAATGTTTTTGGACTGTAAAACCTTTACATCAAATGAAGAGGTCAAAAATCACCTGGATCAGTTTTTTGCCGGCAAAGACCAAAAATCTTATGAGAGTGGAATCATGCTACTACCAGAAAGATGGCAAAAGGTGCTGGACTAGAATGGTCAATATATAATTTAATAAAATATATATTCATTATATGAAAATTGTCTTTCATTCCCCCCCCTAAAAAAAACTAAATTACTTTCCGAACAACCCTATATATTTTATTTATACCATGCAATTTTTCATCAGAAAACGTTTTTTATTTGTTATGCTAAATATTAGATTTTGTGAGAGAAAAATATAATAGAATGAGAATGGAAACATAGAAAAGTTTTACTAAAAAGTGGAATTTTATAAAATAATTGTAATAGATGTTAGAATTATTTCACTCGAATCTTGATAACTGACAATTACACTGGTTATTTTCCAGAAATAACATAAGAATTTTCCAGTTTTTTTGTAAAAAAATAGCAATTTTCTCTAACTATTCCCTGCTTTTTAGATTTAAAAAAAAATTCCTTGACAATTCCAGGTTTTTCCTGTTTTCCTAGACCCGTGGAAGCCCTGTTTCATCTTTTTAAGAAGAATGATTGTAGATTTATAGTTAAAATCTTAATTTCAACTTATAATGCTATAGCAAATTAACTAGTTTAATAAAGCTGAAATATCATCCTTAAATATTTCATAGATTGCCCTTTGGTTACCATTTTTTAAAAGACAAAAATAAGAAACAAAATTCTATGTATTTTTGCTGAAAAAACTAAAGGAAAAAAGGAACAGCTGACCATACTTAAAATAAATACTGCCATAGTAAATGAACTAGTTTAATATAGCTGACATATCATCCTTAAATATACCATGGATATTGCACTTTGAGTGGTTACCATTTTTCAAAAGACGAAAATACGAAACAAAATTAGCCGTATTTTCCCAGTTTGTAAAGAAAAACTCACAATTTTTAGTTATTTCAGATGATTTTTAAATTCCTTGTATTTTCCAGGTTTTCCCTGTTCTTGCCGTGGAGTGGCAATCGTGTTATTGTATAAGAAAATGTAAATTAATGAGTGTTAGCGAGAGAAGTTTGATAAGTGACATATGAGTACAATGAGGATTGACAATGAAGACTGAAGATTCCCATAATATATATACATTGAAACCTCCTGTTATGGACACTCCTGCAAAACGGACGCCTCTTAATACGGACATATTTTTAATTCCCCGGGAATCTTCAATGAGTAAAGCATTATGTACATTCTCCGCAAAGGGGACACTCCCGTAACCGGACAGCCCTGAAACATTATTTTCTATCTCTTCAACAGGACACTACTTTTTCTAAATTTGAAAAAAATATATATATATTTTTGCTTTAAATTGCAAGGGGGGGGGGAATGCAACTTTTCACCATTTTTTAAAGCATGTAAATTTTTTGTCTTATCCCTAACTAAAAATATTGTTAAGCTGTTTTACTACTGAAGAATCAATCTTTTTCCTGTCACCTTGCCTTATCTTTGTAAAGAAAGGAGAGAAAATGATTCTGCTCTTCTGAAATAATTCGGACAGCGGCATCTTTTGATATTTTCATCTGGACCACACAAGTTGATCTTAAATGCTCTCAACACTTCTTCCTTTCCCATTGAAAATTTCTTTAATATGAAGACTGTATTTAACACAGCTGGGGTAAAAAAGAGAACAGAAGAATAATCTTTGAAATGTTCATATAAATGAAACATTTATCCAGACACTTGATAGCTGATCCAGTATGAATAATCAACTCCATAGGTACTCATGACTTACAGGTAGGCATTGCTTTTCTTTTCTGTGAATCCTGGGAGGTTTACTTTCAAGAAGGTTTTAATCATGTTCTCTATCAAATGATACGAAGGTGTAAGGGGATGTAAACCTAATAATTGAAACCGACTGAGGACTGAAAGCTCCTATTCGGTATCATATGTCTAACTTGAGTACGTATGATGATAGAAAAATTATATTCATTTATCTGTATCTACATCTAAAATTATGTATCCATATCAAACTTCTTGATATATTCTTTTTTTAATTTTCTTAAAGTTTAAATAAATATCTTTGTAGATAGTTATTGTGGATTATTTAATTATTTCTACATCTTTGAAAATATTCTAAAAACAATTTACTGTGTTAAACTTCGTTATTAGGGTACCCTTCCTGTAAACGGACAACTCTCACATAAACTGACAATTTTTTCGGTCCCAAGAATGTCCCTTTAACGGAGGTTTCCCGGTATTTACAATAGCAAGGTTGCCACTCAAATCTGGAGAAAAAAATTCTAGTACATATTATACACAATATATTAAGAGAAAAAACACAATTACAGTGTTCTTGTATGAGCTGTATAGGGCTAACTATACTAGTTATAATTGCTGTAAAAACTAAGAGAATAAGGAATATATTTAAAACAAATAATGCTATAGTAAATAAAATATTTAATATGGCTGAAATACCATCCTTAAATATCTCATAGACAGGGTTCCCACTCTTTTTAACAAAGCAAAAATTAAGCACTTTTAAGGACTTTTTTTTAAATTAAGTACTTTTTTGAAAAATTAAGGACTTATGTGTTACATTTACTTTTGTGATGAATTTTAACAAAATTGTTTCCAGTCAAACCTGTTATTGGGAATTAACTTTACATAATGTTTCTTAACATTCTGGGAAAAAACATAATTAATTTTAAAGCAAATTGAACAAAAATTAAAAACAGTATATTAAGTTGCAATGTTAACTGAATAAAATGATTATTAAAATCTAAGGATCTTTTAGTTGAGTAGATTTAAATTTTTATGTAACAATCTGCTCATCCTTAAGAAATAAAAATAATAGCATAACAATCTAAAATTACATTGCAACAAAACAAATTATAAATAGTTACCAAATATTTAACTTTCTTGTTAGATGCAAATCATGCTTTCTCATTTAGTACTCAGGAAAAAACTTTCAAGTATTTTTGAAAAAAACTTGGTTTTCATCACAAACCCAATAAACTCCAGATTTTTCGTCACAAACCTAGGTAGGCTGGGATATTTCAAACCCTGTTTCTTACAGATCTGTCTAATTTTTAGTACAATCATGAATTTTAAAACATGTTATGCTTTCTATGAATTTACAGTTATTTATTACACATTGAAATATTATACAAATTTATTTAATTCTTCAAGATTTTGGGAAATAGTTTCCATTATGGATTCCAGTTCAATTAATTTTTCTGATACTTCTTTTCTTAGCGTTTCACTTAATTCCTATAAGCAGATGTGTTATACCAGTAGAACTAAACTTCTTGAATTCTGTCAATTTTGAACGTTAGTGTGCGTCTTTTACTCAGGTACCTGAAATATCCCCTTCCCTCCCAAATAAGCACTATCTCTTCCATATGCAGTATCCCCCTTGTCACACCATTCTTTCTTTTAGAATACTTCACTCTCCTCATGGAGTATTCATCTAGGCAAAAGCCAGAATATATTAATAAGAGAATATATTAACCAATATATTAATGAAAGGACATCATTTCTTCCTCTTGTCTGTAATTGAACTGAAAAAATGGTCAAATCAACTATAGTGATGCTAAAAAATTAAGGACTTTAAAAAACCTTGTACCAAAATTAAGTACTTTAAAGGGCTCTTATTTTCCAAAATAAAATTTAAGCAGTTTTTAATGACTTATAAGGACCCTGATAGATCACACTTTGAGTTGTTACCATTTTTAAAAGACGAAAATAAGAAACAAAATTCCCTGTATTTTCCCAATTTGTAAAGAAAAACTCAAAATTCCCTGTTATTTTAGGTCTTTTTTAAATTCCCCGTATTTTCTAGGTTTTTCCCTATTCTCCCTGTGGAGTGGCAACCTTGTTATTGTATAAGAAAATGTAAATTTATGAGTGTTAGTGAGATTCGTGATATATGAGTAAAATGACGATTGACATTAAATTTCCATATATAGACAGAAATATATATGACATTATATATACATATATAGAGAGAAACTCCACTAACTCTTTTTCAGCCTCGTCCCAATCAATAAAAAGCTGGTAGAGTTGGATAAAAGGATTAATGGCATTTAATATCGTCTCAACTTCAGGATAAGTGCTTGGTGCTTGCTTTGCCAGAGACTCTTCCTAGAAACCAAGAATTAAATCCCAATCAATAAAATACAGTTTGGTTGAAAAAACAACATATCAAATAACTTTTGGCCTTATAATCAGATTTTTCAATGCAATATTAATGTTCTGATGAGTACTTGTATTATGAAATTAATTAGTATAAATGATTAATAACTATGAGAAAATAATTAAAATAAATAACTAATACCTATAAAATACAAACCTTATTAGTGTTTTTTTATTTAATTATTTTCTTCAAAAAAAAAAAAGGATGTTGTTACAGACCTCATTGATCCATGCAATGGATGCTTCAGCCATTTTGATTCTTCTGTGGAGCTGGAGTGCTTCCTTCCTGTATTCTTGAACCATGGATACGTCACCAAGGGTCACAAGATCACTTGTATGTTCTGACAAATTCTGCAAATCATTCTTCACTTTTTTAATGACAGCAGTTAATTTTTCCTCAAACCGCATTTTAGAATCTTCAAGAATCTATAATGAAATAAGTAAATATCAAACATTACCAAGGTTGGCAAAATTCAGATTATTTTTTGCTGTTGGCATATTTACAACTACAAAATCTAAATTGTGATAAAATGTATTAATAATGTTTAATATTATTTAAAAACATTATTATAAATAAAGAATTTAACATCTCTATTTTTTTTATATATCCGTAGTTGAACAGCCGATCCAGTTTTTGGGTTTATGACAACTAATGTTCAACTCCGTAGCCTAGTAATTTTGAACCAATTCAGAAGACAAGGAAACTCCCGGTTCAGTACCCCCAGAGGTATTGATTTGCTATGGGAACATGAAGGCTTCGCGACTCGGCAGATTTAACATGCATCAGACACCATTGTCTTCAGCCAGTGGGAATCGAACCCATGAACTCTCGGACGTGGGCCCAGTGCCCTACCAACCAGGCTATCCTGGCCTAATAACTCTAACTTAAAATGGTTAAAATTATTATATAACAAACAGATTCTCCAAAAAGTAGACCTAGTTTAAAAACCTCACCAGGTTTTTTTTGGATAGGCCCCCTTGAAAAACACATGCAAGGTTTTTTCAAGGTTTTCTTTTTAAATTTTATGATACTAAATTAATAGATTTCACTTCAAAAGATAAACAATTAAAATTACTGTCATTTAAACAAAAACTTCTAAAAAGTCGAAGATAAATTAACTTTATATAAATGGAAATGCGTTCAACTTGCTTTGAAAGCATACTAATGTGCCATTATTTTAGATGGTAAAGTGAAGTATACTGTCCTAATGAAGAACACTTCAAGGAAGGGAACTTGTAAAACTTCACAAATATTTTTTCAATTTACATGAAATTATTATTATGCTTTTACTAATGAAATTTTCATAACAGATGCATAACTTTTGATACATAAATTTTGCAATTTTGAATATCAGATTGCATTGATTTAAATTAAATTTAAAAATAATTTACATCATTTATGCAGAAATATCAGTTTTTAAGAAATAAAATTATTCATATAGCTTAAAACTGTTATTGATTTTTCTTAAAAAAACTCTTAGATGTAATTTATAAATTAAGTTCATTATTACAAAACATAAAAAATTGCTTTCATGTATTTTAATCATATTTATGAAACTAATTAGTATTTCATTTTTTATGATTGCACTGAATTAGGTTTAGAAACTTTATCTGAGTTGTAGAGTAAGATGCAAAAATTGAAATCCAGAGTTTCATTTTTGGTAATAAAAAATGTGACGAATAAAAGTAGAGGTAAAATAAGAACAATGAAATATTTTTTAGGAAGACAAGTTATTATATTTTACTGCTACTGATTATACTAAATACTCAGCTGTGAGGCAATCTTGCTAAATATTCGGTCAAATAATTTTCTTCTTTTTTTTCATAATTAATGGTTAATTTATACAGATATATAAAAATAATTAATGATAAAAAATTGCATTAGAATTTCGTGTAAGATTTAGCTGAACTCTATCTTGTGTCATGTTAAATTAAAATTAATGCTAATTACGTCTTATCCCAGGTAAATAGCCATAAATAGGACAACTTTTTTTTTGTTGTTTGATTTAGATACTACTTCAATTCGTTGCAATGAATAGTTTTATAAAAACTTTATAGCATAAATTATGCAATTATACCAAACAAAATTAGATTTGCATCGTAATATTTCATACATTGAAAATTTATCGGTGTAATAAATATCCAAGAATCCTTTTTTTTTCCTTAATGAACCATAATAATAAAATAATCAAAAACAATTTTTTAATATTGTCAAAACAATCCTATAGGCCAAAAACGATTATGGTATGGTTCCTTAATAAAAAAAAGTTCTAGATTTCTTCAGTTGTCATCAGTATAAAATTAGCAAAAAAAATATATGGCTATTTTTTACCTATAAATTTTTTATTTATTCATTACTTAGAGATATTTACTCATAATATTTATTTATCAAATTTATCAACTTTTCTTAATACTATTTTCCACTATTATAATTTGATTTTTATTATTACTCCAAACTAAAGACTAAAAATGATAGTCTTTTATAATAAACCCTAGCAACAATTATATCTTGGCTCTAGTTGGGCTCAAAATTGGCTCAATATGGGTCCTATGTGAACATGCTCCGGGGGACCAAAATTGGGATGCCTAGATCTCTTAATATTGGTCCAATGCAGTGTCAATAGCGGCCTATATAGAGTTAATATAGAGCTTATATTGGCTGAATAATGATTATAAAATATCGGTGAATCTGGCAATTCTATATGAAGACAATATTAGTGGTAAAAAGGTAGTAAAATATCGGCGGATCGGACAATTCTATATGAAGCCAATATTAGTTGTAAAAAGGTAGTAACATATCAGGTGAATCGGACAATTCTATGTAGGGCCCACATCGGAAAAATATAGGCTAATTGAACCCTTATTGAGAATATTGGTCCAATGAGTGAATATTCCTTCATGAATATTGGTCCAATGAGTGAATATTCCTTCATGAATATTGGTCCAATGAGTGAATATTCCTTCATGAATATTGGTCCAATGAGTGAATATTCCTTCATAAATATTGGTCCAATGAGTGAATATTCCTTCATGAATATTGGTCCAATGAGTGAATATTCCTTCATGAATATTGGTCCAATGAAGGCCCAAGTTATTTTTCTGCTAGGAAAAGCAATACTGTAATATTACCATATCACATAAAATTTTATGAAAAACATATTAAAAACGGTATTAAAATTAAAAGTTTTTACAATTATTCAACAGTATATAAGTTAGAATTACTTTTATAATAATCTTAATACAAAAATGCTCTCTATCAAAATTAAAAGAAAACTGAAAAGGAAGAGAAAACTGTTATTAAGAAATAACTTAAAACAATAATACAATAATGTCAATCAGGTGATTAACATTCACTTAATTTTACAGTAACTAAATTTGAATAATAATTTAAAAGATTGTAAGTTTGTTATACATTTTAATTGTACAAAACTGTAAGTTAAGTTTCAATGGTAACCGAGCAAAACGTTAGAAATTTATTCCAATAGACTCTGGAACTAAATCTGTGATAATAAAGGAAAAACTTTTTGGGATCTTTTAGTCGAGTAATTCCAAATTTTTATCATGCAATCTGCCATTAAGAAATAAAAATCACAAAGCAACAATCCAAAACCTCCCGAAAAATGGTTGCCTTGTTACAAAACAAGTCCTAAACAGTTACCAAGCATTTAATTTTCCTATTTGAAACAAATTCTGTAATGTCATTAACAAAAATTTAAAATATTTCTGAAAATCCCCCCCCACTCCAAAAAAAAGCCTTTTTTTAAAAAATCAAAAATAGGATAAAACCGAAGTTTTCATTAAAAAACTCGCGTTAAGCTGGACTTTAAAAAAAAACTGGATTTTCTTAAAACTCTTCAAACTCATCACAGAATAAATAACATCAAAGTTGCTATTAATCAAGCTTTTACACAGTTGTATGCAAAGACAAATACTAAATTTAATACTCAGGAACCAAATGAAGAATAAATTAAAATCAGTCAACAAAATAAAACAAATTAATTATTCTACACTACTTTTGGCAGAAGTCTTTCATTATTTCAATACATAAACTGCATATTTAATAAGTTTTAAAAAAATCTTTTATTTACACAAATATAAATTAAATGATTATAATTGAAATATGTTTATTGAACAGTAAAACTAAAACTAGACTTAGTGGCGCGACAGCCCATAGAGGGTCAAGGTCTACTATGCCTGTCTCAGTTTTCTTAACCTTTGTGCTCTCAGGTGTAAAAGCTAATGTTCAGGTTGGTTAGTTAGCCCAACGCAGAACCCCCAGTGTTTAGTAGTTCCCAGGCTTCCTTGGTACTCATTTTATTAAACAGAAAATTATTTTATATACAACGAATGGAATGTTATAATTTAAAAGTTTCTTGACACATTAATCCCCATTCAGTCTCTTGAATTTATTTGCCTATTATGAACATCAAATAATAATTTATATACATTATTCCATCTCATTATTTCGTTGTAAAAAATTCATCATCAATAAAAGTTTTAAAAAAACATCAATAGAATGCATTTATAAATTATTGAAAATAAACTGTATCTAAAATTATTACTCAAAGAAATCATCCTATTCCTTAACTGTAAGAAGTAACAACAACAAATCCAGTAAAGAATATTTATTTCATTTTGAATTAAGAAGTCATATTAATTTTAATAGGTTGTTAATATACAAACAAATGTGCTTACCTAAAGTAATTGTTTTCAAATAAGTCTTTTGACAAGTTATTTATTAACAATTAGGTCATTTTTAGACCTATTAAAATTATTTAACACCTTAAAGTTTCAAGGTTATTTTTACACCTTTTAACAAAATAAAAAATAATGTCCTTAAAAATTTTTGAAAACATGTTTTATATAGGCTTATTTGTAACAAAATATTATAAACCATAATTTGCATTTATAAATTTAGCAAAAACAAGGTAACAGTTAAAATAAATATGAAATTTAAGAGGGAAATAAAATGTAAATAAATATCCGATAAAGATAAATAGGAATTTATTAATTTTTAGTTACGATCTTGAAGAACATCAGGATTGCAGTGTGTTATCAAATGCTTTTTAATATTCTTCAAATTGAAAAACTGTGTTTTTTTCGAAAGCAAATTTTTATTTTGTGAAAAACTCTGTTCAACATTAAGGGGTATATTTAAAATTAATTAAAAAAATATTAAAAAAAACATCTAAAGAAATCTATGGATAATGCTTTAAGAAAGGAAAAAAAAAGAATGCAAAAAAAAATTTTTTATCATGAGCATCCTAGCTCTGCTTATTACCACAATACTAGCACTGCTAGTATTGTGTTTTCACTACAGCGCGAGAACGCGAGAATCTCGCATATTTCTTAACATTCTCGATTAAAAAAATATTGCCGCGAGAAATTCGCGCATTCTATAAACTAATTTCAAAATTCGCGAATTTCTGGCATTTGGAAAAAAAATTCTCATTTGCGCCATTTAGAATAAAATCCGCTTCACATTTCCTCCTGGATCTTTTATTATTTTCAACATTTGCCCCATTATCCAGCTTCCCTATTTACCAGTATTGTTCAGAACCTTTAAGAACAACAGAACACCATCCTTCTGAACCACGGAACCTCTTTCAGAACGCATTTCTCTGCCACCACGTGTTTACCGTAGGTAAGGTTTCTTCATGTAAGACGTTCAAATTTTTTGCTCGTTAATGTAAAATGGACAAATACCTTGTAAAGCCAATATCTTCTACTCCGAAACGGACAAATGAAAAAAATGTGGGTAGAAACGATCAAAACGAAACAAATACGCATTTGAGCAACATAATGAGAATAGCTGATGAAAAAGTAAATGTAGAACATTTTCCATATGATGATGCAAGAAAAATATTCAATGCTTTAAAAATCAGAAGATGTTAAAAATGCATTATAATTAAAGAAATTATTTTTTTTTTCAAGTCTCTTTGCGTTTTTTTTTTTTTTTTTTTTTTAATTTTTGAAATCTCACTAAACTTTTTGAAATCTCACCCTGTTTTTGAGAAAGGGTGAGAAATTCTCACCCATTTTTTTTCTGAGATGAAAACACTGTAGCAGTATCTATTACCAACATAATTAAGCAATAAATAATAGTTCAAGAATTTTTATAGTTTCCGGAAATAATGCCATAAAGAGAAAAATGCAATACTCCATGAACAAAATATAGTTATAATTCACCTGAGTACATTGTTTAAAAACAGATTTCATCTTCTGAGGCCATATTAGAATTTCTGCATTGATCTGTAATTCTTCAGCGGTCAGTGTGATCAAGTTCATAAGCACCATTGTCTTTGTTAAAGCATCCTGTTTAAAAAATATAATAATTCAAACATAATTAAAAAAATTCTAATGCAAAATATGTTTTTTTTTTCAATAAAAGTTACACTTTAATTTTTTATTATCTGATAACAAAATTTGTTTCATTGATTTAGATTTTTCAATTCCTACTAATAGTTCACGCTCTCCCTATATATACTTATATATCTTGTTCAAATTTTCAATCGCTAATAAAATACTTCTTTATTCATCCACTCAAGCTCAAATAAATGTTTTTAAATTTTTTAATGGATGACACTTGATGTTTATACAGTTTTTACAAATATTAATTCGTTAATTAAATGTAATTAATTAATTTTAGTTTTATATGGGGGAAAAAATTTTAATTACTCAATAAAAAGTAACTAAAATAAAAATTTACTTTGTTGATCAAAGTAGGAATTGACTTTAAATTCTTTTTTTTTTATATATTACTTGCTTATCATGTACCTTAATTTTATCTAGAAGAATATTGAAATCAGTTTTCTTCTGTCTTTCAAATATATCAGCAAGAGCAACCATCTCTCTGGCGGTTTCTGGCACGGACAGCAGAATGTTTTTTAACTCGTTGAATTCTGCACAGATTCTTAAAATAAAATAAAAAGAATATTAAACTTAAACTAATTATGTATTTTATAAAAAAATTTTGAAACTAAGTATGTGCTTATATCATTTTTATTGTTTTCAAATTTAAAGTACTATCAAAAATCTATGGACATAAAAAACTGATTTTCCATATTTTCATTTGCTCACTTCCATATATTCACACTCAAATGCTCTAAACGCAAGGTTTTGAATATAAAAAAAAAGTTTAAAAGAAAAAGCTATTGGAAACATGGGACATAAGCAAATTAATAATTCAAATGCAAAAAGAGATACCAATTGTCTTTTCAAAAATGTTAAGTATAATGCCAAACATAAAAATAATTAATTGAATAGTGAAGTCTCTCTTCAGCTTGCTTCTCTGATATGCACTAGCATTTGCTTCCCAATCATTTTTGCTTCTTAATAATAAACAGAGTATTACGGCAAAATTAAAAAATTGCAAACAAATTTAACAAAGTTTCAAATTCTATTGGAATAATATTTTAAACTTATAATTTTGCTCTGTTATCATTGCCAATTCATCTATTTTTTTTCCTTTCAATTCTTATTTAAATTGGGCAATTTTAAAAATTTTTACCAAAAATAGTTTTTAGCAATAATGATAAAAATTTCTTCTTTATATTGTTTTTATATTTTCAGCAGTTATTTTAAAGTAATTATTTGGATTGCACACACTGACTGATAACATTTCTATCTAAAAATCTGGCTCCAATGTAGAATCCGGGGGCCCCTTGGTTTTGTGATAATTTTAGTTCAGTTTTGCTGAAATCTCATTTTTGGTTACCATGATGTAATTTGCAATCTTTCCTTTTAATGATATCACCTTCGGGTTATAGAAACTTTTGTCTAAATTGCTGAGATTGGTTCTTGGCTTATTTACATACATATTCATTTATTAGTGAATCGCCAAAAATGAGAGTGACCCCCGATTATAAACTTTTACCAAAAATTTAAATTAACATATTTACCATAAAAGTAAATGTAACCATTAATTACCATAAAAGTAACATTTTTGCAAATTAATAATTGCAAAATTAGTAACTAAATATCTTTATCATAAAATGTTGCAAAACAAGATATTATCATGCAATTATTTTGTAATATAATAAGGGAGTAATGCTTTAAGTTTTAAGCCTTTAAAATTTTGATTAGTTATCAAATGGAAAAATATAATAATATCAAAAAAATTCTAAGAAGGAATGATATTGAAAAATAAATATCAGAAGTAAATACCAGTAAGAAATAAATAATTAATTTACAGACAAATATAAGTTTTATTAATTTTATGCTGATGACAGAGTGGATCTTTTGTATATTTTAAAGATCACATGCAATATTTCTATCCAATGAGAGTGCACAAAATGGTAAGACAATATTCATCCTTTTATAATATCAGGGTTCCCACTCATTTTGCAATAAAAATTCCCTGACTTTTCCAGGTATACCAGGTAAATTTCAATGAAAATTGAGATCCTATTTTCATCTGAAAACTTAGAATCTTTTATTTGTTATATGAAATATTAGATTTTCTGAGTAAAAAAAAATATTATTAAATGAGGATGGGAACATTTCAGTTTGACTAAAATGTGAAATTTTTATAACAAATAATTGTAATACATGTAAGAATTATTAAACTCACATCTCAATAACTAATTACTGTTACTGACAATTTTAAGACTGGTTATTTTCCAGGTATAAAATAGGAATTCTCCAGGATTTTGAGAAAAACATTGCTACTTTCCCTGACTATTCCCTGATTTTTGGAGTTAAAATAAAATGACCTGGCAATTCCAGGTTTTCCCTGACTCGTGGGAGCCCTTTAATAGAGAAGTGCTAATATCAAAAGAATCTCGTAAATTTTTAGAAGTTCATAACATAGAAAACAATTTTTAAGTAATATTTGAGATAAAGGACATGCAAAAGAAACTCTTATTTATTTTTGGAACAAATTATGTACAACTATATATATTTTTTAAGCAAAATGTAAATTTATTAAATATCCTTTTTATTAACTTCTGTTATTAATAAAACAATTTCTATTGGTTAATTAATTTCTATTTAGCTAAAATGGGATATAGACTAGGGACATCCAATCTTTACATGTGAAGGGCCACTTGTACAGCAGATTGATCAACAAAGTATTTATACATCAATTATAAAACATCATTACATCATTATAAAATAATCCTGTAATATCACTTTATCAGGCGAAGTTTTGTAACAAAATATTGAAAAATTTCCTGAATAACATATTGAAAACTGTATATAACTTAACAATTTTGAAATTATTACTAAACAGCAAATGTGTTATATTTACTTTTATGATGAATTTTACTCAAAATTATTTCCAGCAAAACCTGTTATTGGAGATTAACTTCACATAACATTACTAACTGTTAATTTTTGACAATCTGGCGAAAAACATTAACTAATTTTAAAGCAATCAAAAATTGAATAAAAATTAAAAACAGTATATTAAGTTTCAATGTTGACTGAATAAAATGATTATAAAAATCTATGGATATTTTAATTAAGGAGATTTTAATTTTTATATATTAAGCTGCTTATCCTTAAGAAATAAAAATAATAGTGCAACAATCTAAAACTTCAACAAAAAAAAATTGCATTGCAACAAATCAAATTATAAATAGTAACCAAACATTTAACTTTCTAATTAGAAGCAAATCATGCTTTCTTATTAAGTACTCAGGAAAAGAAATTTTAAGTATTTTTGAAAAAACTTGAGGTTTTCATCAAAAAACCAATTAACCCCAGGTTTTTGATGAAAAACCTAGGTAGGCTGGGATTTTTCAAACCCTGTATATTACAGATCTGTTTAATTTTTAGTACAGTCATGAATTTTAAAAAAATGATACTGCTTTCTATAAATTTACAGTTACTTATTACACATTGAAATATAATGCAAATTCATTTAATTCATCAAGATTTTAGGAAATAGTTTTCGATATAGATTCTAGTTCAATTAATTTTTCTGATACTTTTGTTCTTAGGGTTTTACTTCATTCCTATGAGCAGATGCTTTACCAGCAAAACTGAATTTCTTAAATTCTTTCAATTTTGAAGGTTAGTGTGGGTCTTCTACTTAGGTACCTTAAAACTGCCCCCCATCCCAAAAAATGCACTAACTTTTTCATATGCAGTATCCCCCTTGTCCACACTATTCTTTTCTTTTATAATGTTTCCCTCTCCTCATAGAGTCTCATTCTAGGCAAAAGGCAGAATATATTAATGAAAAAACTAATATATTAATGAAAGGACTTGCTTTATTCCCTTTACCTGTAGCCTCCCCCACACATTCTTTTTTGTCTTTCTAAAATGTTTTACTCTCGATGCACAGTCTAATTCTAGGTGATAAAAGAACGGCTTTTTGTTTTAAAAAATATAACTGAAAAATTGTTCCTATCAACTGTAATGATGGTGAAAAATTAAGATCTTATACCAAAATTAACTATTTTTAAGGACCCTTATTTTCCAAAGTAAAAATTAAGCAGTTTTTAAGGACTTTTAAGGACCGTGGGAACCCTGAACTCACAAATCATAATAATAGTGTACTAAAAATATTGAAATTTTCAAAACTACAGGGAAAAGTGAAAGAAGAACTGCCGAAAGAACACAAAAAAAATTTCCTAGATTTATCATGAAATTAACTCCAATAAAGCACACATTTAAATGCACAATTCAAGTACCATACAAATATATTAAAAATACTGGTATTTTCATAATCATGTCGAATTGCAGAGTAATAACTGCTGAATAAATGATTTGAAAAATAGCTTGGATTCATGATTAAATTGGCACGAATAAAGAACATCAAAAGTGATTATTAAAATATGCAAATTTAAAACTCGCGGGACGAAATATTGTAATATATTAAAACTGTAAGACAGTGTGGATACCTGTTGTAATAATTGCCACAAAAGTGATCGAAAAATTCACAGATTTAAGATAGAATCTGTGCAATCTGAGCGTTTAAAAGTGACAAATTGAAAATGCAATTCAAAATAAATTCGATCTTTTTTTTCTTTTCAAAACAAAGAAATAGTTATAATTATTTTTTATTGTGTTCAAGTGCTGCTGCGGGTTAACCCTCATACAGACATTAATTTTTTAATAAAATTCTGAAACAACACTTTTAAAGTAGGCTTTATACAAGGTCCGGCTATTAATTTCCAGGACTGACGTAACTGTAGGAGAAAGAAAAGCCGGAAGATGGCGCTAATGATTGCATATTGAAGAGTGTTTTGTTGGGCATGTTCAGTGCAATCGGCGCCATTCTGAAGTGAGTGGTTCTCGTGGAAAGGCGCATTAAAACAGAGCTCTTAAATTCCTGTTGTCGAAGTGAAATGGAGCAAAGAATTAACATTAAATTTTGCTTCAAATTGTGCAAGACAGCTGCAGAAATCTACGAATTGTTAAAACAGGTTTACGGCAAGGATGCATTATCTCGCTCAAGAACTTTTGAATGGTTTAAACGTTTTCGAACGCGAAAGCGTGGAGGATGATCCGCACACAGTTCGGCCGCAGTTCGCACGCAAGCCGGAAACAATTGAAAAAGTTCGCGTCCACACATTGCGATTGCTGTGAGGCGATTCTCAGCTCAGCATGGTGTCGTTGAGTCGCAGCATCCACCATACCCGCCAGACCTAGCACACACTTTTTCCTGTTTCTTAAGCAGAAGAATTCACTGAAGGGAACAAGATTTCAGGATGTCGAAGCCTTCACGAAAACTGTAACGTCACTAATAAAGAGCATTCCAAAAGAGGACTTTAAAACTGCTTTCCGAAATTTGTACAGCCGAGCACAGACGTGCATTACGGCTGATGGGGATTACTTCGAATAATATTAAATGGCTATGTGTTTAACTTTTTTTTCTTCTGAGATATTCCATGAGTCCTGGAAAATAATAGCCAGACCTTGTAATTTAATTTAAAATTACAAGTCGCTTTAAAAATGACAAGAGAAATTTGCTTACGATGAAAATCAAACACACAAATGATCTGTTGTCAATGAAATCATTTCCAAAAGTTTAATTTGTTAAAATAATGATAGGTAAATTATTTGTTAGTAAAGTTTGGGAACAATATTTTCAGAGTTGATTTGTTTCATAATTTAATCTAAAATTATAAGTCTCTATAAAAATGTTTGGGGAATTTTAACTACAATGAAAATAAAACACGCAAATGATCTGTTGTCAATAAAACGATTTCAAATTTCAAAACTTTTAGTTTGCTAAAATAATGATACAGACATTAATTAATAAATTTAAAAATACAATGAAAAAAACATACAAAATAAAACTTGTAATGCAGTACCAATTTAAATTTAAAAAATAATGCACCATACCCTTTTTTCAAATCACTGAGCATTTGGCAAGCAGCTGTTTTAAGTTGACCAATCAGATCATCATGTAATACAGTTAGTTGAAATTTCAAGGTTTTCAAGTCAACATACAGCAAAGAAAACTGTTTATAATTCATCAAATTATTAACTAGATCCTTCTTGTCTAAATAGAATTTCAGTTGCTAAAATTAGAATTAAAAAAAACATTATCAATCAATATAACCCATCAATCAAGCATGTTGTGAAAGTTAAGTAGCAAGAATTAAAAAAAATGAGACTACAAAATACTAATTTCATTAATAATTGTACGCTCAATTATTATGGCAAAAAAATAACTATCCATTTATCTAAAAAGGAAAAAAGATATAAGAAGCTTGCTTTATATTTCAAAAGTTTTTACAGATTTTCAGACAAATATCCAAACATTATTTCTTTTTTTAATAATGAAACATGACAGTTTATAATATTTGAGGGTTAATAAATTTATATTTTTTACAATAAACTTTTGCAAATTATTTTTATAATTGGCAGTGAACAGTATGGCAATTTTTTTTTTTGGGGGGGGGGGGTTACAACTATGAATATTCAACTCCAAGGCCTAATAATTTTGAATGCAACCCAGAAGAAGAGTGAACTCCTAGATCAAGTATTGGGACAAACTAACCTTAACTAACATAGGTCTTTTTGATGGAACTAACCAGTATTTGCATTACATAAAGAGAAAAATCCGAAAAAACCTCCCACGGTTAGCTAGAGGGCAAAAGGATTCTAACCCATGATCATTGAAGATATTATATTTCAGCACTGCAAGCGGGGATCAGAATTTGTATCCAACAATTACCGCGGATTCTTGAATCTTAGTCACTTCATTAGGAAGCAAGAATTCGATTTCCAAGCAACGTGACTCTAACAAAAGCATTTTGTTATTATAACTTATTTATAAACTTAAGGAAATTGAATCAATCTAATATTCTACTCATGGAACAAAAAAGTGTCTAAAACTAAGCTCAAAAAAAAATTCAGTTCACGAACAAAGAAGTTAATATTATAAGAACTGTGCATATAATGTATAATAAATTATGGTATTTTTAAAGAGCTTACCCTACAGACTTCAAAGAAGTCAGGAGATTCTTGAAGAAACTTTTGTACTTCATAAAAACATTTTGCAGATAGGATATAATCAAACTTCTTCACTATAACAGATTTTAAAATAAATTAAGAAAACATTTTATCCATGCCTTCTTTTGGTACTACTACTTCATTTTAGGGTGGAGTCAAAAACCTATTAACACAGTACCAATAAAGGCCCCACAGAACTTATAACCACAACGGTAGTAAAAGTTATCACAAATTATTAAATGTAACTGATGTCAATAGTTTGACAAATTTTTTGATGGCTGTCTGAAAAGGAGTAAGGTAAACTTTTTATCATCATATGACAACGATAAATTTATTTCTGCAGAATATAAAAAATCTCAATTGATGAATGGTGAATTCTATAACACTAAATATAAATAGGAAAAAGGAATAAACAAGATCTCCAGATTACTATGTCCACTTCTGCTAACATAAATTGTAGTTTAGGTCAACATATATCATTTTTCAACTGTTGTATTTATTTAGAATGTGTTAATTCAATTTTTTGCCATTTTTCTGACCATTATTAAGAAGAAGAAGAAGTATTCTGCGGCATCAGCAACACCATCTAGTTATTTTATAGCAAGAGATTAAGGATAGTACATTGATATATTATTCTAAAGAGCCTGTTGTGCTGGGAGCCGTATAATTCTACAGGGTGCGTAGCCAAATCTTTGAATCAAAAATAAGCACTTTTTAAAAACTTTTCAAGCACTTTACAAAAGTTTTCAAGCACTCAAAAATTTCATATTCAATCAATGATATTATTGAAAAACAAAAACTTTTTATAAACAGTTTTAGCGTTAAAAAAAACCCAAAAAGAAACGGGCGTAAATCGAAACAATCAGTACTTTCCCACATCACCGAGTGAATTCAACTTGACCCTGAACTCAGAGCAAAAGTACCCTCACCCCCTACGTCAAAAAAAGTGTTAGAAGTAAAATAAAATAAACAAGAACAAAATTAAAATAAATTAAGGGGTCACAGTACCCAAAAAATGACAAAAATACCAAATTTTTTTTTATTGCTTATAATAAAACTTCAAAGTATTTCAAATGTACAGAAAAAAATTCATCTCCCTATCTACATTTTTAAAAAAGTTATGAATGATTTTAAATTGTTCTAATACAGAAACTTGCCCAGCAGTCTGACTTTAAAGTGCTTTTTCGCATAGATGATAATTTTGTGTCTTAATCTTAATTAAATCCCTAAGGATTTTTTTCTATTTAAGATAAAGCTTTGAAGTAAACTTTTTTATCTTGAGTATAATACACTTATTTAAACTGTGCATGGAATAAGCATTTTATGAGGTATTACAATTTTTACGGCTTGTTATATATACCTAACAGGAATTTTTACTCTTTTTTTTCTACTTTTTTACAAAATAATCTATAAAAAATATTCTAATTGATATATCAACAAATGAATGCACAAAATTGTTAGGATATATATTGCAAGCACTATGAAAAAAACTTTTTTTGAAAATATGTTAAAATAAAAAAGCCTTAGGGATTTAAAAATTTAAAATTTTTTCAACTTTTTTAAAAATTTACAAAAAATTAAACAGTTTAATCATTTTTTGAAGATAAATTATTGATTATAACTTAAATGAGCATGTAAAGCATCCTCAAAATGAATGATTATACCTTTATTTTAAAAAATTGTTGCAAAGGTACTGTGACCCCTTAAAAAGAAAAACATTTCATAAGGATCTGATACTCTCTATCCGAATTGGAGCACTCGGGTTTCGGTTTCAAGTGTGCGCGCATGCGCAAGTCATAACGTGGGTACGACATGAAGTCGGCGTGAATGATTACGTAGCAAACTCTCCATTTTTTGTGAAATGCATGGGATCCACCAAATATCACTGAAGGGAAGAAAAAAAATTATTCGGAAAAAAAGCACTTTTTAAAAACGCCAGCTGAAAAAAGCACCTTTAAAAGCTTTTAAAACAAAATCCACAAAAAAGCACCTTTAAGTACTTTTTACAAATGCTACGCACCCTGTTCTAACAATCCTGTTGGGTTGGGTGCTGTATAGTTTGCAGGGCAAAGATGTTTGAGCTCTGCTTCCTATCTTATTTTATTTTATAAATGTCATTGAGCAGCCGACCCAATTTCGGGTTTACGACTACTAATGTTCAACTCCATAGCCTTGTAATTTTGAACCAATCTAGAAGACAAGAAAACTACTGTTTCAGTGCCCCCAGAGGTATGATTTGTTATGGGAACATGGAGGACTTTGTGATTCAACAGATTTAACATGCATCAGTCATCATTTACTACACAGGAAGTCTTCGGCTGGCAGGGATCGAATTTACGAAGTCTTGGACATGAGTCCTTAGAGTCCAATTGATTACGGAAATAATTATAAGTTATCAACAAAGTGCAAGGAGAGAAGTCATAGAGAACAAAATGAATATTTTTAGCAAGAAGTAATTATATCCAAATTTTAAAAAATTTCATAGAAGAAAACAGCCTAATCACTTCTCTTTTTTAATGAATTCAAACACTCAAACACCAACAAAAGAGTTTTAACTATTTAATAGTCTGATTAATTTTATATTATTTCATATGTAAAAATTTAAAAAAAGGAACAAAATTTAGTACAAATTTAAGTCTGATTATAATTTACGTCAAATTTAAGTCAAAATTTAGTACAAATTTAACTGACTAATAAAAGAAGCACTTATTGGAGAAGACTTCATAAAATTTATTCAAGAATAATTTATTTACATTCAGAAAATTTTTTTTCTTCTTGAAACATGTTTTACATCTAAAATGTTAACATGTTTTCGTTATCGTGGCATGTTAAATTAATCCAATATCTAACTTATAATTATTTAACTTTGAAATGTATACATAACCATATATATATATATATATATATATACAGGTTTAGACCCGATTACGAAGTCCAATCCTGTCTTTTATGCAGCAGAAATGAAATAATAGTTAATCCAATATATTACATTTTAATGTAATTAAAATAAAATAATTTAAGGTTACATGAAATAAAAACATATCTCGCTGACCATCGCGAGAGAAGAATATCAGATGAGCAACATCTCGTGAACGAACTTGTTTATATCTAAAAAGAAACTACTGTTCACTTCAGTTCAAAGTTCGGAAGTAGAAATTGAAGTAGCAGTCTCAATCTCACAATATAATCAAGTAATCGTGATATAATCAAGTTAGCATGCTTTATATACTAGTGAATGATGTTAAACTTTTGTAGTGGTAGTTACGCCACAGTACTCCCCCACCAGAATTTTATCAGGGATATAATTCGATGAACAGATCTCAGTAGTTGATGTACTTGTGAAAGATCGGGAAAGCGTCACCGGATTTTTTTTTTGAGTGCTGAATGTGAGAGGTGTATTAACTTCACAGACGTGGTCGCTCCTGTGTTGCCTTTAGCAGTCGAGTGTGTGCTGGCCAACGTTGTGTATGTTTGAGACGAGACTGAGCAGCAACAGCGCAGGAGGATGAATGATGCTTTCACAAATAGCAAGACAACTGTTCCATGTGGACTATCCATCGAAGTAGGCGTTACCGTTAAGAGATTGCGAAGTGGGCGTTACTTGCGTGATCAAATCAGGTCCGGGTCACCACTACAGGTTTAGACCCGATTACGAAGTCCAATCCTGTCTTTTATGCAGCAGAAATGAAATAATAGTTAATCCAATATATTACATTTTAATGTAATTAAAATAAAATAATATAAGGTTACATGAAATAAAAACATATCTCGCTGACCATCGCGAGAGAAGAATATCAGATGAGCAACATCTCGTGAACGAACTTGTTTATATCTAAAAAGAAACTACTGTTCACTTCAGTTCAAAGTTCGGAAGTAGAAATTGAAGTAGCAGTCTCAATCTCACAACTGCATCAGGGGGCAGTTGTCGTTTTTGAGTTCGACTCAGCAGTGAGGATACTGCATATATATGCCTGAAATTGAGAATCTCTTGCAAAATGCAACAGAATTGCACATGAGAAGGCAAAAATCCTTTCCACTGAATCCAGCTCAGTATACGCACGTGTGGACCAGCAAGTATTTCATCAAGCATGCAAAATGATTGGCTTTTTCATATGGTACAGACCGATGGTATGTCGAATTAGAATGTGGTTGAATTAATTGGGAAAACGTTGCATGGAAGAAAGCTTTTTGCATAATTCGTGGTGAAAATCAACTTGGTAAAGAAAAAATATCTCATTTTAGAAAAGGGAAAATTATGCACTTTTTAAAAACACTCTATAAAAAAGCACTTTTAAGGGCTTTTAAAAAAGGAAAATAGGCACTTTTAAAAATGCTATGCACCCTGTTTATTTATTATTTTATCTTCATCTTTTTACACATTCTCGGACTCATATACTTGTTTGAAACTGCTATCGCATTGGCTCTACACAGTAATACAATACTATCATGTATGTCAGTACTTCTACTTTAATTCTTTTAAAGATATTTTTTTCAATATATTTCCTTTTTGATAGTTAGGTTGCTATTTCCAGTAGTGCTTTGTTATTTAGTGTCAATGATTTTGGTTTACTTTTGGTTTTCATTCTCATATGAGATAATAACTTTTTTTATTTCATTTTATAATATTTTCTTCTAATATATTTATATAGATATACTTATATATATATAAATTTCAAAGATTCTAGATACTCGAGCTTTCGGCTATTCGAGCTTACACCATTTTTTTTTTTTTTAATGAAGACATAAGTTTATGCAATCAATTATGATTTATCTATTTATATTTGCCCCCTTAATTAGATTTTACAAAACAATCCTAATTTAAAAAACTTTACATAAAAAAAATTTGTAAAGAAATCATTGACATAACATACGATGAATGTTTGAGAACTGAGTAACTTCATCATAATGCCTCTGCAAATGTGCTTTAAACTCAGATTTTATTCTGCTCATAGAGAATTCTGTAATGGCAACATTCAAAGTTGAATTACTGCTGTCTTCTTCAATCCAACACTGCATTTTAGGAACATTTGACATCACTTTATTAATCTGAAAAAGAAAAAAAAACAGTGCGTAGATGAAGCTTTCAACAAAAAATTAGCACCTTTTAAGTACTCTTTAAGCACTCAAAAATATTTTTAAGCACTATGAACATTAAAAAAATGCAAAATAATTTTCAAAGACTATCATGATCATGATTAAATAATTAGTTTCTGACAAAGAGCTCTTTTCTTGATTATTTTAGCTTTTATAAAATGATCAAGAGATTTTTCGGTTCTATATCAGAGAGTGAAAAATGGAAGCCTGAAATTGAGAGTATCTTGCAAAATGCAGCAGAGTTACACATGAGAATGCAATAATCTCACCGAACCCAGCTAAGTAGACGCACATGCAGACTCACAAGTATTTATCAAACATGTAAAATTATTGGAGTTTTCATACGCTATGAACCGACGGTACGCCAAAATGGATTGTTGTTGAATGAATAGTTAAAATTTCGATGGAGCAATGTAAAGAGCACGGAAAATTAAGCACTTTTTAAAAACATCCAATGAAAAAAGCACATATAAATACTTTTAAAAAATAAAAATGGAAAATAAGCACCTTTAAGCACTTTTTTAAAACGCTACGCATCATGATAACATTAAAAAATATACCACCAAAGGAAACTTAATTTGTTTTCAAAATAAACTTCCTTGTAAAAAAAATTAAAGACGGAAATGGGTTTTAACCTCTTTAAAGAATATATGCTCACAGCTTGTTTTTTAAAACAAATAGAAAGGTTATTAATTGTAGAATTTTAAAAAATTTAATTGAAATGATAATACAACAATTATTATCAAGTTTAAAAAAATGTGAATAGTTTTTTAATATCCTGTTTGCATCTTCCTCCAATGTAGATGCATTGAAATATAAGTTGAACAGAGAATTTAATGGCACATATGTTATTAGATTGAAATTTTCCATGATATATTGCATCAAATCAAAGTAAATAAAAACTGATTATACATACTAACAAAACCAAGGAATGACAAAGACTATGTCAAATCTCCAAAAAAAAAATTTAATATGTACAATAATTTTGATATACTAAATTCATTCCTCTAATACAATAATTTTTAAATTCTAAAAATGTATGGAATAATATTTAAGTGTTATGTGATTTGCTAAAATACATTTTATGTATTTTAATATTTTGATAATTAACAAATATGAATAGAGCAAAACAGTGTGCATAAAGCACAAATAAAGATACAGAAATGAAAAGACTGAAGCTTTTTTAGAAAGAAACTTTCTTAGCATTTAAACAAAATGCCTGTAGAAGATTAACAAGACAAACACATTGCAATACGGAAGAAAAAGTGGTTTAATGAGTAACCGAATCTAGAGAATGTTCTGTACCTTTATTTGTGCTATATTCATATTTTTCTTTTTACCCTAGCCTCATTTGGAAATAAATAATTCATTTAAAAATTATTACTTTTAGTTTAGAAATTATTAGTGAATTTTAACTAATTTCAAAAGTTTGATAAAACATGAAACAATAAAACATCGTTTATTGTTAAAATTTATATTGGGAACCAAATGAACAGCAAGCTTGCATATAATACTCAATCATATATAATACAATGATATATAATATGATAGATAATAGTGATAGATAACATAGTTATATATAATAACCCTAGCAACAATTTTACCATGGCCCCAGTTGAGTTCAAAATTGGTTCGATATGGGTCCTATAAGAACATAGGTCCTAGAACAAGGACCTAGAATGGCCTATATAGGGCCTACATTGGCCAATATAGAACCTACATTGGCCAATACAGAACCTACATTGGCTAAATAATGGATATAAAATATTGGGTGAATCTGACAATTTTATATAGGACCAATATTGGTTGTAAAGTGGCTTTAGAATACCAGGGAAATCAGAAAATTCTATATAGGGTCAAAATCAGAAAAATAAAGGCCCTTTGAACCCTTACTGAGCCATGATTCCTGAATATTGGCCCAATGAGGGCCCCAAGTTATTTTTCTGCAAGGAACAAATGATATATAATATTCTATATTGATGCAATGAGTATATTAAGAAATAAATACAAACAGAAATAAAAGAATACATTAAAGCATTTTTAAACATTATAGCTTCCTGAAATTGAAGCATATAACATTTTCTTAATTTTTTTTTAAAAAAGGTATTAAAAATAAAATGTCAAAAACGTGAGGATCAATATTTTCTTTGATAGTTACGCAAAAGAGAAAAATATTATTACCTGATCGAACAAGTTTAAGAATGAGGCAAAGAAGACTTCCATTGATGGGTCACATTCAAGGACAGCATAGGTAGACACTGGTTTCACTTTCAGTACAACATGGAATGATAGAGAATCATTTTCTACTGAGTCAAAAATATCCAAGATAGAATTTAAAGTCATTAAAAGGATATGATGAATCTGAAAATTACACAAAAATAGAAATATTAAAAAAAAATCACTTTGTTAATAGAATAATGTAGTCACTTGGTTTAAATTAAGATAACTAAATTTATATCATTAATGTGTAATGGTGAAAATAAAGTTCTCATTCTCCAAGATAAATTCCAACAATGAAATAATTCAGTTAATTTTTATTTTTCTGGAAATAAAAGTACATGAAATGTAGCTTCTTAATGGGTTAATATTTATATCCAATTTTCACTCTTTTAGAAGTATTCCTTTAGTGAATAGTGTTATTACAGGAATATCATTTATTTATAAAATTGACTATGTAAAAAGAGACTTGAATTCATATAATCTAAAATTCTGTAGTTATAACTGATTCAGCATTAGATACAAATAAGTTATGTTTAATTGACAACAATTAAATTAAACAGAACAAAGAACAACGAAGTGAAATTGTCAAGAATGAAATAAATTCATGAAATTTCAGAACAGTGAAACAATCTAAATAAAGACTTGGATTTAAATAAACTAAGCTACTGTAATTATAAATGATTCAGCATACCTCACACTTGTAGGAGTTGCAAATAAGTTGCCCTTAATTGAAGACCAATGGGGAAGAAAGTTCCATTTTTTCACAAAATGGCAGTTGGATTGCCATCTCTATTCTTTTAAAATTACTAAGATTTTATGTCTAAAAACAGTTTTTCACGAGTCTAATCACACAGAGTAAATGTATCGTATTGTGGAAAAAACTTCCCTTTCTGCTGATAAAATTTCATTAATTTCTTTCTAAATTAGCTTTTAGGGATAGAAACCATTTTTAAACCATGATCTTCAATTGCTATATTCGAGAAATATGATTTATTATACAGAACAACGAAGGAAAATTTTATATTGGTTCAAAAGAGGTTTGTGTGGTACAGTGTTGTGTGTTTGTGTCAGTCCAAGATTCTAAACTGGTTAATGGCATAAAACATCTATATTTGACAGTTAAGAAATATTTTAAAACAATCATTATACACTTATACTTACCTTAACTGATATCAAAGTGTTGACACAGTTCAGAATAGACAACCGGCATTTGCCTTTGTAATTCTTTAAGCTTTTTTTATCAGAAAAAAGTAAACTGATTTCTGGCCACCAAAAACTGAAATACCAAATAGATATACAAAATAAAATAATTTTAGAAAATTAAATAATTTAGAAAGTTGTTATTAATTTAAGAATCTTCACATATTAAATATGATTGAAAATTAAATATGCAGAAAGACTTTAAATTAAAAAATTCCATCTCTGAAGCTTCAAATTAGTATAAGAGTTCAAATTAGTTAAGAGTTTCAAATTAGTAAATAGTATGTACAAATAAGAATATAGTTTAAGATAATTGTTCTTTCTTTTTATTTTTTATACAATACAGAACCCGTTATCTGGAAATCAGAAAACCAAAAAACCGGAACGAAATTCAATAAATTTTCCCGCCATTTAAAAAAAAAATTTTTACTCATGAGATTTTAGGATTTTTCTTTCTTTTTTGAAAGATTTTTACCTTACCATCATTTTGGAAATAAGCATTAGTGTATTACTTCATCGTTTTTTCTTATTTTTAAGATTATTTACAAATCTTTTTTTTTTTTTAGTTGGGTTTAAACAATAAAAAAAAAACGGCATTTTGTAGCGATTCAGAAAACAGGAAAAATCAGTTATCCGGAATAGCGATGGTCCCGATCGTTCCGGATAATCGGTTCCCTACTGTATTTTATGTATTCATACACTACAGCAAAAATGCATAATTTAAATCATTCAATAATTTGAAAAATTTGTATTTATTTTGAAACAAAGATAAAAAGATGGACAAAAAATCAAATAAACCAAAATTAAGTAGTTCTTAATTATTACCTCATTAAATCATTTTCATAGCTGTTACACTTGGCTATAATTTCATCACAAAAGATCTTTATTTCATACAATTCTGAAGGCCTTTAAAGTAAAAAAGAAAAAACTGAATTAATTTAAAAAAAAGAAATAAAAATTTTATTACATTGAAAATGTTTCATTAATCCAAATATGAGGATTTTCAAAAAGTGAATTAACAAATCTGAAGCAAATTTGAATTATAGGAATTCATCAAACTATCAACAAAAAAAATTATTAACAATACAACAGATTTGCTTGAAATAGTTAATGAACATGTTTGAAAAACAAACATTTCAAAAGTCATAACTTCTCCCTTTGAATCTATTCATTTAAATCAATATTTTTAAATAATTATAATAATAAATTCAAATACATCTTTTAGAAATATATAAGGAGATAATTCAATCATAGTCATTCATAATTAATATTTCAATGAAAAAAAATATATAATTTGAATTCCAAATATAGAAGGACCCTGATCTATCATCTCTACATTAATTTGTTTGTTTACATATTTTATAATTTGTCATGACTAAACATATGTAATTCTTTTTATTCTTCTGTGTGATGGTTCAAAACACAAGTGAAAACTTAAAAAGGCTGCATTTTTCTATTAATTTTTAAACCAAGTTTGCAGAATACATTTGATTACATAAAGTTCGGGGAAATTCAGGTAGCCTCGAAGAAATTTTTGCTTGAATTAAAAAAATAGAAAAATTGCTAAAAAAAAAAAATTATAATTTTTTTTGTAACAAAGAAAAAAATTATCGCTTTACAAAATATTTCCTAGTAAAAGAACACTATATATTAGTTTGTTTATTTTTAAATTCTTTAAATTGGGACCGTAAATTTAGTTTTATAAATTGTAACGATTTCAATATTATTTTAATTTTTATTATTTTTAACACATATGCTAGTTAAGTGCATTCAGGAATTGAGTAAACAATAATTTGAACAAGATATAAACTTTACTTTCTAACAATGTTTTGAAATTTTAACTGAAAAAAAAACTATAATTTTAGGGGGTAAAGACTGTGTTCTTGGGTTATTGGGTTAGACTCTGAAGAAATATTAGTGGAAACATAGCACCCTTGTTTCAAACAGTTATAAAAATGGGATTGGCAACACAATATTGAGTTAATTGAAAAAAAATATTGATTAAAAAATGATAAACTGAATCCTCTCCATGACATTTCTTTTTGTCCAGAACGGTTACTATGCCAAACGGTTGTTACTATGCCAAAATAAACTGCCATTTCTCAAACAATTACGTACTTAAAAAAACATGGATTTGACTAGATTTTGCCTGAATACAGAAATAAATAGTGCAATGTTACATGCATTGAAGTTGTCATTAAAGCAGTGGGGAGGAGCTGTTCTTGTTTTTCAGTGGGGTTATCTATAGCCAAGAATTTGACTTATGCCACACTCGTTTATCAGGAGGACCTATTCATACATCCATTCATTCATTAACAGATCGCAATTTTGACCTAAACCAGAGAAAAAATCAATCTCCAATTCAGTATCCCTAGAGGTATAATTTGGTATGGGGACACGGAGGACTTTGTGACCTTACAGATTTAACGTGCACCAGTCACCATTTACTAACTGGGGAGTTTTCGGCCAGCGGGATTTGAACTCGCGTCCGCGGGAAAGTGAGTCCAGTGTCCTGCCAACCAGGCTATCCCTGCCCACATACATTGATCGCATTGCACTCAAAATGAAAACACATTTTTTTTCTAAACCATACTTTTCATTACGAAACTTTTATTTAAATACAATAAAAAAATTATTCTTTCATATTACAACTATATATTTTAAAGTAAACTAATAAGCAAAAATATTCAAGTAAACAAATGTATGAAGGCTAAATACAATGCCTAATTTATTGATCTAAAGAAAATTAATACATTATATTATACATTATTTTTACATATAGTTTACATATATATAGATTATTTTTACAAAGTAAGTAGACTTTTATATTACAGTAATCCTTTAGTATTTATAAAATTCTTTAAAATAATTTATCCAATTTTTCTTAATTTTTTATCATTTATTTTTTTGTAAGACACTTTCTGACTTTTAACTAACCCTCCTAATTTTCATGAAATAAATGTTAGTGTCTTAAATAAAGTATCACTTTAATTAATTAAAATGTATATCAATACTATATTTTTAAATTTAAAATAATAAGAATATTACTTGTTGAAATTATGTGGATCTAAAATTTCTTTGATTTGCTTCAAACAGATTTGTTTCGCTTTTTGTATAAGAGGATGAAGTACGTGCAAGTTTTTCACTAAATACAGTTTTGAGCTTTCTAATCTTGATTTTAATGTTCCATCAACAAAGTAAACATACCTAGAATTTTGAATTCAATATATTAATAAAATTCTAATTCGGTTACAACAAATAGCAATTATCCTAAATCTATTAAACAGGGATGAGAGTAGTTGGAAAGTAAAAAAGAGGAAATTCAAGAATTTGACAAAAAAGTGCAATTTTTAAACTTGTAAACCATGTGATACTAAATCCCAATGACTAATTTTAAAATTGCATGAATATATAAATATGAATCCCATGCATGATTTTAAATTAAGAGAATATGAATCACATGCATGATTTGAAATTAAGAGAATATGAATCCCGAAATGAGGCTTCTAAATCACATGAATATGAAACTCTATATCGTATTTAAAAAATGCGAAAATACAAATCATGATGCGTAATTTTTAGATCACGTAAATACGAATCACGAGGCGTAATTCTTAAATAGCGCGAATACGAATCCCACTGTCTAATTTTTAAAGCACGCATAAATAGGAAAATCGATGTTTGATATTACAACCGCAAAAACGAATCACGACATTGGAATTTAAGCTCGCGTGAATACAAATCGCTATATAGGGCTTTAAAAATGCGTAATTACAAATCGCGATATTGGATTTTTAAATCTCTTAAATAAGAATCGCAATGTACGACATTTAAATCGCCTGATTAAGAATCGCAACGTTCAACTTTTAAATCAGGTAAATACGAAAATCAATGTTTGAGGGAGGAATGAGGACTTCAATACTTTCGCTTCGCGGAAAATTTCATTCCTCATAAAATATTTTAACTTGTGCGAAAAAAAATTTCAGCGGAAATTAGCGGGAAAAATGGAAAAATCTGAAAAAAAGCGGAAATCAGCGAATCCGCGGAAGAATCACATCTCTGAAAAGAACTATTAATACTCATTAATCTATTAAGGTACTATTAATCATTATTATTAATATACCCTTACATTATATTATAATTATTAATTTAGTTAAAAATCTTTATTTTGCAAGCTAGATAATTTATGTTGTATACTGCTATTATGAATGTCTTTTTAATAAAAATGAATTTGAGAAAAGAAAAAGACATTCATAATAGCAGTATACAACATAAATTTTCTGCATTCTTCATTTATTTATTTCTTTTAAGCACTTCATCAGTTAAAAATCATAAAAATTAAAATATAAATACAGTGAAACCTTCAGGAAAGACCACCTCTATTTATGACCACTTTTTAGAGGCACAGAATTTTTTCCACAGACTTTGTGTTGAATTAAATTTTTAGGAGGGACCATTGAAACCTCTCCCGGCGAATGGGCCAGATGCGTCACCAGATGCGAAAAACATCAAATAAGGAAACACGAAAAAAAGTAGATCAAAATTAATTCAAAATATTTGTGTGACGCTCTTTTTGACAATACAACCTCACGTTGCAGTCAAAGTGCACTAAAAACGCAATCAATAGAATACTTCTAGAGTTGAAAGCTAAATTTAAAAAATAAAAGTTAGTCTTAAAAATAAAAACCATCTAAACCAGTGTTTCCCAAAGTGTGGCACGTACCTCCAGCGGTAAGGGAACAGTTTAGCGGGGATACGGGTTCTTATGTTAAATATCTTGCAACAAAAGAAAATTTCAAAACATTTTATTTAAAAACAAAGCTAGTCTTGAAAATGTACGTTTTTTTGTATTGGCTATTTTTTGCAGAGTTAACAGTTAATAATGAGTGGCGTCAACAGCCAGTTGTGATTCTTAACTTTTGTGCAATTTTTTCATAGTAAAAAATACATTCATTTTTTTATTAGTGGTGCACAGCGTTACGAAAAATTTAGAAAGGGTACACATAAGTCATAAGTTTGGGAAACACTGATCTAAACAAACAAACCTCTTCTCATCTTTTAAAGCCAACTACTTTTCATGAGGATCATTTTTATAGACACTGAATTTTATTCCTCGAAGATCTTGTCATGAAACCAACAGAAGCGGCATTTTCGCACCCAGAAAATGAGTCTGACTAAAATTGTTTGTTTGCGAAAAATCATGTGTTTTTTATAACAATTTTGAAGTCAATGGAGGTAACCTCTAAGAACAACCAATCTTCCATTAACAACCATTTTACTGGGGAAGGGAGTGTATTCGCTTCCGAGAGGTTTCACTGTACTAAACTCACATAATTGTAATTTAGTATAAATTAGATTATTTGAGTGAAAAAATGGTAATCTTCTATTTTAAGGACAGTAAATAAAAATCTCCAAACTACTGTTGACCCCAGTGATGCTACATTAATCGTGATAATAGGTAATAGGTAGTTGTAATCGGTAGTTACTATGGAATTACTTTATATGCTAATACAGGTGCTTGATAACAGTTTAGTGGTACTAGGTTTTCACTGTCCCGATAACTAATTAGTATCAAAAAAATTTAATAAGTTTTTTTTTTCATTAGAATATTTAAACTTTTGTTCCAAAAATTAAGACAAATTTAAAAAAAAAAAATAATAATAATAATAATAATTAATAAAAGTTATATTTTTTTTATTTTCCAATTCAAAATAATTATAATAATAAACTACTAAAAGATACAAAAAAAGATTTTTGGAAATACATGATGGAGAATCAATGAAAAAGGATGTAGAGCATTAATTATTCTTCTAAACTTATTATCTCAGCATACATATTGTATCTTTATTTCTATGAATTATGAGTAAATAACATAAAAATATTAGTTTAAAGAAAGGTTTTAAAAAAAATATGTTAAAGACAAAAAAAAAAATCTTTTTTTTTGAGGAATTATGAATAAGTTCAGTTAACTGTTCAGATCCAGTAAAATTTATTTTATACATCACAATTCGAAGTTTTTTTTAATAATAAATCAAAGATAAATCTTTAGAATGTAAAAATAAATTCAATTAATCAATAAAAAAAAATGTGAATAAGTTTACACTTTTAAAAATCAGCATTACATTCCAATAAACGATTCGCAAAAAATAATTTTAAAAAATGTGCACTGAAAAATTTATATTCAGATAATTAAAAAAAAAATTTCAGAAAAAAAAATTACTCTGTGAGAAAAAAATTTTTCATTAGATATTTTAGTTCAGAAAATTTTAATTTCCTAAATTTTTGAGGTAAGTATTATGAAGCATCAAAACACTAAAAAAATTTCAAATAACCTTTTTATATGATATAGAAAGTTTTATTTAATTTTATTATTTTTTATTTTATAATCGACGTTGAACAGCTGACCCAATTTTGGCTACTAATGTTCAACTCCCTAGCCTTTTAATTTTGAACCAATCCAGAAGACAAGTAAACTCCCGGATCCCCCCAGAAGTATGATTTTGTATGGGAACATGGATGACATAGTGACTCAACAGATTTAATGTGCACCAGTCACCATTTACTACACGGGGAGTCTTCGACCGGTGGGGATCGAACCTACAACCTCTCGGACATTGGCGCGGTGCCCTACCAACCAGGCTATCCTGGCCCCTAAAATATAAAGTTTGAAAATTAACGTATCTTAATGTGCTACAAGTTCAAAGAATTTTTAAACTTTTTGGACAAAAAACTTACTTTAATTTCTTGGAAGGCACTTTTTCACTATTTTTAAGAACAAAGTCAGCTATAAAAAGAAAAGGTAAAATATCAGGAATAGTACATATATGCTAAATATTATGCTAAGTAATCATATTAATCTAAGTAATCATTGATACCTAACAGTATTGATATCAGGCAAAAACCTGCTTTTTTGTCTTCTTTTTTTTAAAAAAATCTGTAAAAAACTTTTCTTAAAGTAATTTTTTTTTTAATGGGGGTTCAGGAAAAAAATTGGACTTCTGCTGAAATAGCATATTTAACAGTTAAAGAAAGATATATTAAACAATGTTTGCTTTTTATGCTACGACTATGAAAATAAAATATAAGAATTGAAAGAAATAAGGAATCTTGATATTTCATCATATGAATGATTACACATCGTATTATATATATCACATTATTTAAATTTCCTGGAAAAAAAATTCAACTCCCAAAAATTTACTACATACATTGTACAAATCAATGTTTCCATAACCATCATGTTTTTAATGGACTAAAAAAATCTAAAAAAAAATAATAAAATAACACTACTATATACTTTCTAAAAAGTCATTTTATCAGAGTTTGACAACAACTGTAGCAAAATTAGGAACTCACTGCGAATAAGGCGCATAACTTCTTCATAACTTTTCTTTAATTCTTCAATTTCTAGAATAAAAATAGGATCTGTTTTGTTAAAAATAGAACAACCCTTTCTTAGAAGTTCACCTATTCTTTCGATTATTTCTTCAGGTAAAGAGCTAACAGGTGCAGAATATATCAAATTCTTCAGTTCATTGTAATAATACTAAAAAGAAAAAAAAAGGGAAGAAAAGTATAAAATTTGAAATTTAATAAAAACTTAATGTACAAAATAAAAACTTAGAGAGAACATTATTTTTTAATAACTCCTTTATCCTAAAGAAAACAATTTAGTCCTAAGATAAATATTATCTCATGTATCCATTCCATATGATATGTATGAAAAAAGGTTAGTAACAATAGAGATTGATAAACAAGGGCTGAACTACATCAGTAACTTAACAGTTACAAGTCAGGCTGTTTCTATATTCATTGAAGTGTAACAGAATCATTGTTGATTCTGTTACATTGCTAACTAAACAATAGTTGAAGCTGTCTGTTATGCTTAGTGAATACTTTTGGTTATATCTGAACAAAGCCAAATAATCAAATAATACATTTATATAAAAATATAAAATATGATTTATGATGTTTAAGAATTATTAATGACTTTAAATTTAGCTTTTAAAAAAATCACAAAAGAATATAAAACCTAAACTATTAATATTCTTATAACTTAACGATATTCTCAATATCATTTTACATCTTTAATTCTCGAGTATAACAATAAAAGAATGAAAACATTTAAAGTAATAAAAAGAAATTGAAACATGCATAATTTCATTTGAAAATAATTATTGTATTATATAATTTCAAGGGCACAATACTATTCCCTAGAACAGTGGTCGGCAAAGTGCGGCTCCAGAGCCGCATGTGGCTCTTTAGCTCCTTAAGTGCGGCTCTATCACAAATATCCACGGAAGGCGCAATAATATTTTCATTTAAAAAAAAACTTTGTAAGAAAAAAAATTATATCTTATTTTGATAAATTAAAATTCTTCTATAAATCGAGAACATGTATAATTTTTTGTTTAAGTTAAAAGATGAATAGGTATTTAAAATTTTATATTGTTGTAAAAATACGTAACGAACATCGAGTTTAGTTTTATTAGTTTTCGTAAACGTTAACACAAACCATGTACAAGCTACCGGCTGAAATTGTTCGCATGTTTACGGCGTACTCCGGTGTGATACAAAGGTACCACAAACATGAGCGCGCATACTTTTTATTAAGTAGTGGGCATTGTTCGCATTAATAAATATTTATTAAGTATGAAATTTAGTTTTATTTAGTGTACTACTTATTTAGTGTAATAAAAGTTTACTAAACAAGCAGATTTGGCTCCCAATTTTTTTAAAAATTGTTGTAATGTTCATATTTGGCTCTTTGGCTAATAAGTTTGCCGACCACTGCCCTAGAACATTAAAATCTAGCTTAAATTCCAAGACTGATAATAGTGTTTAATATGAGATCTTAAGATGGTCTTTTGTAAGTACAAAACAAATGACCTCTTTTTATCGGCAAAAAGATTTTGCAAAAATGCAGTAAAAATAATGCTTTTAGTAACATTAAAATTTCAATTAAGTTAAATTCTTAAATATAATTTCTCTTTTTTTTGCCAAGGCGACTAGAACAGTTTCCTAATGCCAAAATCAAATAAATGTCGCGTAAGGTAACCAATTTTTTCTTTTTTGGTTAGTAGAGACCCTTGGACCACTAGAGTTGAGCTGCTCTAACAAATTAAATTTAAATAATGAGTAAGTCTGTATACAGATGTTTACAATCAAGTTTAATTTATGTTAAACCTAATATTTCTTAAGAAAACTTGCAAAATTTTAGCTTTTTTTTGTTGTTGTTTAAAAACAGAATTAAAAACTAGTTTTTCTATTTAAAAAAATGAATCTAGATCAACTCTACCAATTAAAAATAATCGAATAAGTAGTAGTGCAAAATAACAAGATATTCCAAAAAATTCCTCAGTTACACTGAATTATCAGACTCTATTAATTCTATTTAAAATAATTAAACAAACCTCAGGTTTTCTTTTAACTCCTTTAAACTCACTATCTACTTTCCTGTTTTGCAGAGTTTCATCAATTTCTTTAGCTTGTTGGTAACTAAAAGGGGGAAGAAGAAAAACTATTGTTAGAAAAAAACTGAATGAAATATTTCTTATTTTATTTTAGAAAATCAAAATAGGAGATTTACAAAAAAAAAAAAAATATGCATTATTCAAGTTCTTTTTACCCGCTGTTGCCAAACTTCATTAATTGAGGAATATTTCTCCAACTCAATTCAATGGCAAAGCTACTTAACCCTAATCCATGTTTATGTTGCTTTAATATCCAATCTTAGTGACTATTAAATGAAATATCGTTAATATTTAATTGATGTTACGTTTAAATAAAACATTAATTTTAAAGATGTCACAAATATGCTAAAAAAAATATACAGTGCACAAAAAAAACGGATTCCCAGAATAACTCTTGATTCAATTATTGGATCTTCACGTTCTAGGACTTAAGGGTTCGAGGGGATGACCTCAAATATGTTTACTAATTAGTGCACCTAATATTTTAAGTTACGGAAATCGGAAACAAAAACTTACCATCTCTGAATAACATATGGTTTTTTTACGATGAATTCAGATTTCTGACCCCTAAATATAGATGGTAACTGCAATCTGGTAAATTATGATCATCATGCAACGTTTGGTCAAGAGAGTGATCCAAAGTTTTGACCTCTTAATGCTAATTTTACTTTTTGCATATTTTGTCATATATCAAGAACTTTTTAAACGAATTGAAACATTTTTGCAGACATTTATAAAATTTGTTTATCCAGAGAAAATTCTATGCAAAAAATAACTTTTAGCAAATATTCATTATTATTTTATTTAATAATAGTTGAAAAAAAATTTTTGTATAGGGTATAAAAATTTTTACTTTCAAATAATGTTATTTTACAGCGCAAAATACGAAAGTTCAGTGAAATCAGTCGAATAATTCCTGAGAAACTGAATTTTAAATCTACAACTTTTTAAAAATTTGATTTCTCAGGAAATAATCAACCAATTTCTCTTAAGGCTTTTTTTATTTTACCATGTAAAATTGCACTCTTGAAAATGATATAAAATATTACATATCTCGACTATTATTAAATAAAATACGAAATATATAAAAAAAAATCATTTTTTGCATGAAATTGTTTTTGGATAAACAAATTTTATAGTTGTGTGCAATAAATTTTCAATTTGCTTAAACATTCTCGAGATATGGCGAAATACACAAAAGTTAACTTAACATTAAGGGGTCTAAACTTTGGATTGTTTTCCAGACCAAACTATGGGGACCATATTTGATTGTGGCTACCCACTTAATTTTGGAAGGCAGAAATCCCAATCCACCAAAAAGAAAATGTAAGTTCAGTCACAGAACATACATTTTTATGTCTGATTTTGTAATTTAAAGTATCATTTGCACTAATTAATTACGAAATTTTAGTTGACTCCCCCGAACCATTAAGATTGTGTCCTAGAAGAAAAATGAAGATCTAATCAGAAGTTATTCCGGGTACTTTTTTATGCACTTTACAGCAAAATTGATTATGAATAAAGGAAACCAATATGATTTCAAATTTTGAGGAACACATTGTAATACATGTTTTAAATGTTCACTCTCATTATCTCTATACAATAACACAGACATATGGTAAGTAATTCGCTATTACAGAAGAAAATTTTTATCATGCAAACCTTCAAATGTTCAGCTTTTTGTTAGATAGAATTTTCAGTAATATAGATCATTTCATTATCACCTATCATTAAACTACAAAAATATGTATTTTTTCTTATTTACAGGTAAAAAAAATTCCTCATAATTGGTTTGCTTTAAGAATTATATAACCTTTCAGAAAATGATTTTTTCTTGCAGCCTGTGTTTAGTTAATGGTTCTCAATTACATTGTTTACACTCACAAAATTCACTTTCACGTGGTTCACAGAGAATTCTGGTTTATAGAATTGCATAACAAAGATCTTCAACTCTATTATAAATTAAAAATAAGATTTTAAAGAAAAATTTCAAAAACAAAAAAGAATAAGAACTTCACAAATTACTGAAAAACATTGCATTAAAAAAAGTAATGAATGAAACGTCAAATGTACATAGATAAGATTCAGACATTCTTGAGAACAAGATAAATACTAACATTGAAACAGGGTATCTGCTACATTTTAGATTTTCAAATCTATGACTTTCCATGACTAATTCTCGAGTATAACAATAAAAGAATGAAAACATTTAAAGTAATACAAAGAAATTGAAACATACATAATTTCATTTGAAAATAATTATTGTATTATATAATTTCAAGGGCACAATACTATTCCCTAGAACATTAAAATCTAGCTTATAAAGTTACTATTTTCTCCGACAAAAATATAACAATAAATTTAAAAAAGCATTATAATCACATGAATTAAAATGATAGGTATAACCAAAACCATTATACTCTGCATCTTCATATTTATAGATTTTAAATTTAAAAAACAGAAAGAGTTGAAGCAATAAAATAGCTGAAAAAAATAAAAAGCCAAAAAAAAAATTTTCTTTTTTTCTGCAAAATTATATTCTAAAGATACTTCTCCTGTTCATCCGAAAGGAAAGAAATACTAGTGGTTTTTCTGTTTTCATTTCGGAATTTTAAAAAAAATTGCCAGTGACTGGCCTGCTTCAGCTAGAATTTCAAATTGATAAAATAAAGATTAAAAAAAATAATAATAAGTAAATAAAATAAAAAATCTGAAATCACAGAAGTTTAAAAGATAATTCACTCTAGAAATTTCTTTCTTTCATTTTTTGAAAGAACACCATGATTTTTAAAGAACATGATAAAACATTTTATATTTAAATAAAATATGACTGTGTGTGGGGTTTTTGTGACAAATTCAGATATTCGGAACACCATGAAATTAAGGGGGGGGGGTACCTTCCATTTTAAAAAGTAGATTTTTTGGTTACCTAAATCAATGACTTTCCATGATTTTTTTTAAAAATATATCATGGCATTTCACGACAAATTTTGTACAATACCAAAATCCATGACTTTCCAGATGCACGGATACCTTGTTGAAATAATCTTAGAAATAATGAGTTCATAAAACATGTTATGCCAAAAATTTAGATTTAAATTACAGACAATTTTATTGTCAGAGCCGATTGACTAAACAATATGTAATTTTAGTTGGCATTGTAAGATAATATTCTCAAAATATCAATAAACACAATATAATGGCGAAATTTGGTGTGGTTGCAATTGTATGGTATATTTGAAGATTATGATGAAATCAGGATCATAATAAATTTTTTATTCAGTAAGAGTTGTAGAGCTCAAGAAATAAAATCAACTTTAAAGAATATTTTATACAAAAGACTTTTCTAAGAGAAATAATAAATTTTGTATATTAATATCAGTAAGGACAGGCCATGGGAGATAAATCTCCCATTACCGGCCTAATCAAAAGGCAAATTAAAAAGTGATTGAATTGTTCCCAACTGACAGTTAGGAGCTTGGGAAGAGATCCATGGTTGGGGATTTATCGAAAGGAAAAATAGCCAAAAGCAAAGTCGACCCCCGTAATCAATATTAAATTTGAAAAATATCTTGAAAAAGCGAATCGTCAAAAAGACTCTGAGAATTAGTTTAACCATGTAACTGAAACATTTTTGTGGTAAGAACAAAAGAGTTATAAATAGATTTTCGTTTTCTATTTAGTAGCGACTGTGAATTAATGAGTTTTGCATTTGAATTTAAATAAAAAGTTACCCGTTACACTGATTGTTAAGAAAAGAATAAAATATTTTATATTCGCTTTTAATAAAATGTAATAAAAATTAAATAATTGGTTTAATTTAATTTAAATTTGGTTAAGAATGATTTAAAAAAATAAGTTTAAGAAATTAAAGAAATTTTAAAAGCTAGGAAATATGTAATGCCTAACGTGGCATCACACACAACATACATTTTTTCTCGATATTCTTTCTTACGTTTAGCAGATACACCAATGGACCACATTTTACTGTTTTTCCATCTGTCTCTGTCGATTAAGGCATCAATATTAGTTTCAACATTTGGCAGAGGTGGAAGTTTTTCTAGACCAGGAACATTAGGTCTTATCTTACGACAGGTTGCAGTTTTTTTGTGAGACATCTATAAAAGACAATTAAGACTTATACAGTTCTCAAGTTGTGTTGTAAGCTAACGACAAAGCCATCATTTATCAAAAGGTATCTCAAGATAGAATAGAGTTAACATGTCTTATATACTAGTGAATCGGGAACTGAATAGTTGTAGTGGTAGCTACACTACATTTCTCACCCACCAGAATTTTATCTGTGATAAAATTCAATGGATGGATACCACTTTTTTATTGCCATTTTGCAAGAGGCCTGAAGAGCTCAGAGGTCTGTCTAGGATTTTCTGAGAGGTACCTATTTTGCGGAAATTTAGACATAATTTGTGAAAAATTAAAAATTATATTAAAAAATAAAATAAAATTTAAGAAAAAGTATTTTGTGAAACTACCATTTTTCCTAAAGTAGAATTTGTGAAGACACTGCTAAACGGTAGTCAATTCGGCCTGGACAGACCCCTGGAGCTATATTAAGATCATTGGACTTTTGTGTGCTGGTTGTGAGAGCTGTATTAAGATCACGATTGTGGGCGTGGTCGCTCCTGTGTTGCTATTAGCAGACGAGTGAGTACAGGTTCTTTTTGTGTGCAATTCAGACTGAGAAGCAACAGTATGAGGAGGACAATGTTGCAGTCACAAATAGCAATTCAACTAACTGTTTACTGTGGACCATCCATTGAACTAGCTGTGTTTAAATTAAGGTGGGTATTTCAGTTGAGGTAGGCGTGTTGGTCAAAACAGGCGTGTTTAGATCACGTCCAGTTAACACCTTCCTTCTCGCTCCCGTGAAAATGACGGGGTGAGCATTCGCCCTCCATTTCTCGCTCCCGTGATATTTCCGGGCTGGAGTGTTCAGTAGTAATGCGCCAATAAGAATAAAACTAATTGATCTCTTTTGCCCGGAAAACATTTTATTTCCCATTTTACACACCAGATGGCAGTACCAGGATATTTTTAAGGTAATTGTAGATAGTTTATTTTAAACTAGAAGTCAGCACTAATCAAATACGTGTATAATATATGTGTATAAAAAATAGGCACTTTTATTACCGTTTTCTTGAAAATTAACCGATCGTTAAGGGGTTAATAACCAATGTGGATGTAACCAACCAAAATGTCAACTATCACCTATCAAAGGTCTTAAATGCTAGTGATGGGGAATTGAACAGTAATAGTGGTAGCTATGCTACAAGACAGGATACAGAAATTAATTTAATGAGTTTAAATATTAATAATAAAGGAACTACATTGTTCTCTAAAAGTAAAGAAATGGTCATGCGATAACAAGAAGAGCCCATAACTTCTTAAAAAGCAACTTGATTTACGAGTTCAGTTAGCATTTTCTAATCTCTACTTCAGTGTTTATATTGTCTGTAGATGCTTCTCAATTTAATACTCCTGAATACCGCACAGATGTCAAAACTCATTTTTTTTACATTTATAAAGATAATAGTACTTTAAAAAATGCTATTCGAACTTTTGAATTCAAAAAACTTGGACAAACAAAAACTACAGCAGCAGGTCATCCTGTTTAGAACAAGTTAATTAAGTTGTTTAAACTTACTTAACTTGTTAAAACTTACTTATTCTTCATGAAATTATGTTTTAAAAAGTATTTCTTCTCAATGCTGTTGAGCATATATTTACTATGATGTGAATTATTATTTAAAAAATTGCAGTTAAGATGCTTAAAACCAAAAGATATCTGCAGACACCAATCTTGGACTTCTCTGCAATAACAGTGACCAATACAAACAAACAGCTCCAAAACAAAATATTTATGCTACACAAAAACATTATTTATTACATTAACACTATTCTAAAAATGAATAAAGGTTTTATAAAAATTAAACAAATAAAAAAAATTACCATGAGAGGAGGGAATGAGTACAACTTAAAATCTATTCATTTATTTCAATAACAAAATTAAATTTTTCTAACAGATAAATAGTCAAACATAATACATAAATATAGTGACAATATCATAATATAATCAAACATACATATACAGGGGTCTGTCCAGGCCGAATTTGCTACCGTTTAGCGGTACCTTCACAAATTCAATTTTATTTAAAACGGTAGTTTCACAAATTCAACTTTAGGAAAAACGGTAGCTTCACAAAATACTTTTCCTTAAAATTTTGTTTTTGTATCCGTTAAGAAACATTAAATCTATATTTTTACCATGTTTTTGTGTTGTTATTTTAATATAATTTTTAATTTTTCACAAATTATGTCTAAATTTTCACAAAATAGGTACCTTTCAGAAAAACCTAGACAGACCCCTGTATAGTGAACCTTCAAGGGACCGAAATTTCGGTTCACTATATCCGGTCCGCAAACAATTTTAACTAATGGTTTCAAACTCCTTTTTATTATACATTATTTAAATAAATGACCAATAAAATGAAATACAAAAATGACTGAAAAATAATACGTAGTAACAAAAAATGTGTTAACTTGCTTTTATTTTTTATTACTCTTTGTCTTGGGTACAAAAAAAAAAAAATTAGTAATCTTTGGCTGATGCAGGGAAAATTTGTCCATACATCTGCCTGGGTTGGCAAAACAAAAACAAAATTCCGCTAGAGTTTTGATACTTTTGACTATTTCTGAAAAAACAGGAGGCCAACAAATAGAAAGACGCCTCAAATCAGTCTTTAATTTAATTCGAGCACTCGCATACAGATTGCAATGAAGAAGAATGTGCTCAGCTTCTACCACTGGTCATCTGATGGAAACGAAATAAATATCACTTAAATTTCCATGGTTTGTTGAAGTTTCAGGTTAAAAAAATATAAATAAAATAATTTTCAAAGACGTAAACCTCAATTTAGACAGTTCTATGTTTCATTATTTAATAATTTGTACAAAAACGTATCAATTTTGGAATTATAGAGATATATTTTTTAAGACTTTTTTTTTAAATCTAGGATTTAATTTAACATAAATATATGCAAAATCAAAATATATTTACTTTGAAACTTTTGTTTTATACCTCACTTCACAATAGACCAAATATTACATTTCCAACATAAAATTTTTATAAAAAGTAATTAACTTTGTTGGATAATTGAAACGACAGCCGTAAAAATAAAATTAACCTCATTTTTAAATTTCGTTTCTATGATCTCTACTTGCTTGCTCAGTAAGGTTGTTATAGCAACCAACAGTTACAGTCATAATTTTCGAAAGTTTACATTTTATTCCTGTTGCGAAAAGTTCAGGACTATGGATGGTGTTTTCGACACTAGGGAGCGCTGCAAGCTGTATGCCGCTTATACTTCCGGGTTACTGTTTCCAGTGTATTTTAAAGCCATGTCACAACGTGATCATTGTGTTTTAAGATTCTTGCAAACGTGGTATTTGAATACTTATTACTAAACTTAATCTTGCTCCTCGAACAATATGCTAACACTAACGTAAGATGGTGCACAGCTTGTAACACGAACAAACAGTAAACAAATGTAAAGAGACCAAATCAAGATTGCCAAAAAAGCGAGTTATTCGAAATCTACCAACCATGTCACTTTTTTTTACAATATATCTCTAAATAACTAAAACAAATTTTCACTTCAAACTCACCAGAATTTCATAATAACATTTATATCTTATGAAATATGGCAGATTTGAGCTCAGAAATAATCTAATTTATTTCTTTTATTGAAAACAAAATGATCCATTTAAAAATATCGCCTCACAGAATAACATGTAGTAAGCAGCTGCAAACTTTCTAACCGAAACTAGAGCAGCTATACAGCTCGAGATTGTTATTGTTTACATTTCTACTCAAAACACCATCCACTTCAAGAGCCAATCTGACTGCAAGCAATATTTTCATATGTGAATGAGTTGTTGCAGTTGCAGTTCATTTACGCCTCCCTAGAGCTGTACAATGGGCTATCGTCGACGGTCTGGGAAGCATCTCTGAGGATGATCCGAAGACATGTAATCACAATTTTGATCCTCCGTAGAGGGGGTGGCACCCTATAGAATGCCAAATGCTATTTTAGGCAAAGTATGAAATAAACGTCCTAATGAGGTTATTATGTAAATGATGTGCATGTTACTGTGAATGACCGAAATCGGTGGTTGTTGACTTTCACCGGTGAATGTTGAGAATCACATAGTCGCTTTGGTGAATGTCCGAAATATTTATTACATCCGATTTGATATTAATTTATTCGTGGATGTAATTACATTTATTCGATATTTTAATACTTGCTGACGATAGATTAGAAGAAACATCAGTGTTTAGTATCGAGCAAATGCATACCGGGCAATGGCACTTGATCTTAAAAAAACATCAGTGTAGGGTATACCGGGCAGAGGCACTTGACCTTAAAAAAACATCAGTGTAGGATTAACCGGGCAATGGCATTTAACTAGACCTAACGAGGTCTATAATTATTTCCTCTGGTAGGGTACACTATTACCCGGTAATATAATACGAGATCCAATTAAAATGTTATGGATCAATATTAAGGTCAGATATCGGGTCTTGCGTTAATATTGAAAAATATATCTTCGAATCGCCTCGTTTTAAAGGTTTTAAGAAAACGAATTTCCTCATTTTAAAGCAATTGAACGCACTATTTTACATATGCGTACATAGTAAACTACAGGGCCACATTGTGTACCCCCTATGAGGTCTATAATTATTTCCTTTGGTAGGGTACATTATTATCCGGTAATATAATACGTGGCTTAATTTGAATATTATAGGTTAATATTAGAGGGAGATATAGGACCATATTTTTATACAGAATATTGACTTCAAATTTCTTCATTTAAACGCTATTCAACACACTCTTATATTTAAAGGAAATTAAAGAGCCACATTGTGTACCCCCTATGAATTCTATAATTATTTCCTCTGGTAGGGTGCACTATTACCCGGTAGTATAATACGTGGTCCAATTAAAATATTATGGGTCAATATTAAGGTCTGATATCGGGCCTTGCGTTAATATTGAAAAATGACTTCATATCGCCTAGTTTTAAGGGTTTTTAGAAGACGAATATCCTCATTTTAAAGCGATTGAACGCACTATTTTAGATATGCGTGTATAGTAAACTACAGGGCTACATTGTGTACCCCCTATGAGGTCTATAATTATTTCCACTGGTAGGGTCAGTGGCATGCCAACTTTTTTTTGACCCGGGGGGGGGCGAGCCAATGCAAAGTCATAAACTTTGTCCAATCTAATATTTTGAAATTAGCTGTATTATTTATATTGTAACTAACTAATTGTAATTATTTAAATTATTTCCGTTGTTTATGACTATGATTGAACTATTACATTCACACCAACAAATTAGTTAACAAAAATGATTTATTAATCGAAAACAAATTAAAAAGAAAAAGGTGAATTAAATTGTAATTAATTTTGTAATTTTACTCCTTTAAATTTGTTAATGTTGAGCAAGACATTTTATCCATGCACTCTAATCACAATGACATGAAATGGTTTTTTGCTCCACAAAAACATATTGAATTAAGAATAATTTGTGATTTATATTTTGATTCTGGCATAGATTTAAATTTAATCACGAATATAAATTTTCAGTATACAAAAAATAAGAATTAAATTTATGATATTAATTTAATTTTAATGATAAAGCACAAGGTATAAAAAAATTGAAACAAAGGAAGCACGTAAAAGAGATTGATACCTACCACAGTTTTGCTTCAAAGCTCTCTCCTCTCATCTTCGCAATATACCTTTAAGGGCCCACTGTGACCACCCTAATTGGAATATAAAAATTCTCTTCGGCAGCCTCGTTTGGACCATAGACCCCTACTTAGGGTCCGAGTTTGAAAATTATACCTTGATATTAAAGTGAGCTAGGGAGTCTTGAAATTTGAACCTTTCTCGAGCCATTTCATTTCTTTATTCTTTTCTTTTAATTATTCCATTACGCTTTCTTTATTGGATTTCACACACAGAAAGCACCCCATGCATGCTACAATATCAAAAATGTTACAAAAGAAGTCGAAAAAGAGCAAATAAACTGATTTTCCTGGATTTTTCCAGTTTTTTCCTATTTTTTCAATAAAAAAATTTATTTCCTACATGCAGGACCCTCTAGAATATCGAAAAAAACGTAAAAAAAATAATATATTTTAAAATTAAAAAATAAATAAATAAATAAATTTTTTTCAAAATCTGTTCGTCCCTGGGATTCGAACCCAGGAACCCTCCCTCCTGCAGCGAACTTGCTTGACGGGTGGCCTACCCTTCAGTCCACGGTGATACGTGAAGCCTACCACAGTTTGGCTTCAAAAGCTCTCTCCTCTCACCTTCGCACTATACCTTCAGGGGCCCACTGTGACCCCCCTAATTGGCCTATAAAAATTCTCTTCAGCAGCCTTGTTTGGACCATAGACCCCTTCTTAGGGTCCGAGTTTGAAAATTATACCTAAATATTAAAGGGAGCTCGGGGGTCTTGAAATTTGAACCTTTCTCGAGCCATTCTATTTTTTTATTCTTTTTTTTATTATTCCATTGCGCTTACTTTGCTGGATTTCACACACAGAAAACACCCCATGCATGCTAGAATATCCAAAATGTTACAAAAGAAGACGAAAAAGAGCGAATAGCCTGATTTCCCTGGATTTTTCCAGTTTTTTCCCATTTTCCCAATAAAAAAAATTATTTCCTTCATGCAGGACCCTACACAATGTCGAAAAACACATAAAAAAATAATATAATTTAAAATAACCCAAAAAAAAAAAAAAAAAAAAAAAAAAAAAAAAAAAAAAATTTGAAAATTTGAAAATTTGTCCTTCCCCGGGATTCGAACCCAGGAAATCTCCCTCCAGCAGCGAACTTGCTTGACGGGTGGCCTACCCTTCAGTCCATGGTGATACGTGAAGCCTACCACAGTTACGCTTCAAAAGCTCTCTCCTCTCACCTTCGCACTATACCTTCAGGGGCCCACTGTGACCCCCCTAATTGGCCTATAAAAATTCTCTTCAGCAGCCTTGTTTGGACCATAGACCCCTTCTTAGGGTCCGAGTTTGAAAATAATACCTAGATATTAAACGGAGCTAGGGGGTCTTGAAATTTGAACCTTTCTCGAAACATTTTATTTTTTTATTCTTTTTTTTATTATTCCATTGCGCTTGCTTTGCTCGATTTCACACACAGAAAACACCCCATGCATGCTAGAATATCCAAAATGTTACAAAAGAAGATGAAAAAGAGCGAATAGACTGATTTTCCTGGATTTTTCCAGTTTTTTCCCCTTTTCCCAATAAAAAAAATTATTTCCTTTATGCAGGACCCTCCAGAATATCGAAAAACACATAAAAAATAATATAATTTAAAGTAACCAAAGAAAAAAACAAAACAAAATTTGAAAATTTGTCCTTCCCTGGGATTCGAACCCAGGAACCCTCCCTCCAGAAGGGAACTTGCTTGACGGGTGGCCTACCCTTCAGTCCACGGTGATACGTGAAGCCTACCACAGTTTCGCTTCAAAAGCTCTCTCCTCTCACCTTCGCACTATACCTTCAGGGGCCCACTGTGACCCCCCTAATTGGCCTATAAAAATTCTCTTCAGCAGCCTTGTTTGGACCATAGACCCCTTCTTATGGTCCGAGTTTAAAAATTATACCTAGATATTAAAGGGAGCTAGGGGGTCTTGAAATTTGAACCTTTCTCGAGTCATTTTATTTTTTTATTCTTTTTTCTTATTACTCCATTGCGCTTACTTTGCTGGATTTCATACACAGAAAACACCCCATGCATGCTAGAATATCCAAAATGTTACAAAAGAAGACGAAAAAGAGCGAATAAACTGATTTTCCTGGATTTTTCCAGTTTTTTCCGATTTTCCCAATAAAAAAAAATTATTTCCTTCATGCAGGACCCTCCAGAATATCGAAAAACACATAAAAAAATAATATAATTTAAGATAACCAAAAAAAAAAACAAAACAAAAATTGAAAATTTGTCCTTCCCTGGGATTCGAACCCAGGAACCCTCCCTCCAGAAGCGAACTTGCTTGACGGGTGGCCTACCCTTCAGTCCACGGTGATACGTGAAGCCTACCACAGTTTCGCTTCAAAAGCTCTCTCCTCTCACCTTCGCACTATACCTTCAGGGGCCCACTGTGACCCCCCTAATTGGCCTATAAAAATTCCCTTCAGCAGCCTTGTTTGGACCATAGACCCCTTCTTATGGTCCGAGTTTGAAAATTATACCTAGATATTAAAGGGAGCTAGGGGGTCTTGAAATTTGAACCTTTCTCGAGCCATTTTATTTTTTTATTCTTTTTTCTTATTATTCCATTGCGCTTACTTTGCTGGATTTCATACACAGAAAACACCCCATGCATGCTAGAATATCCAAAATGTTACAAAAGAAGACGAAAAAGAGCGAATAAACTGATTTTCCTGGATTTTTCCAGTTTTTTCCGATTTTCCCAATAAAAAAAAATTATTTCCCCCATGCAGGACCCTCCAGAATATCGAAAAACACATAAAAAATAATATAATTTAAGATAATAAAAAAAAAAAACAAAAAAAAATTGAAATTTTGTCCTTCCCTGGGATTCGAACCCAGGAACCCTCCCTCCAGCAGCGAACTTGCTTGACGGGTGGCCTACCCTTCAGTCCACGGTGATACGTGAAGCCTACCACAGTTTCGCTTCAAAAGCTCTCTCCTCTCATCTTCGCACTATACCTTCAGGGGCCCTCTGTGACCCCCCTAATTGGCCTATAAAAATTCTCTTCAGCAGCCTTGTTTGGACCATAGACCCCTTCTTATGGTCCGAGTTTGAAAATTATACCTAGATATTAAAGGGAGCTAGGGGGTCTTGAAATTTGAACCTTTCTCGAGCCATTTTATTTTTTTATTCATTTTTTTTTATAATTCCATTGCGCTTACTTTGCTGGATTTCACACACAGAAAACACCCCATGCAAGCTAGAATATCCAAAATGTTACAAAAGAAGACGAAAAAGAGCAAATAGACTGATTTTCCTGGATTTTTCCAGTTTTTTCCCATTTTCCCAATAAAAAAAAATTATTTCCTTCATGCAGGACCCTCCAGAATATCGAAAAACACATAAAAAAATAATATAATTTAAGATAAACAAAAAAAAAATTTAAATTTTGTCCTTTCCTGGGATTCGAACCCAGGAACCCTCCCCCCAGCAGCGAACTTGCTTGACGGGTTTCCTACCCTTCAGTCCACGGTGATACGTGAAGCCTACCACAGTTTCGCTTCAAAAGCTCTCTCCTCTCACCTTCGCACTATACCTTCAGGGGCCCACTGTGACCCCCCTAATTGGTCTATAAAAATTCTCTTCAGCAGCCTTGTTTGGACCATAGACCACTTCTTATGGTCCGAGTTTGAAAATTATACCTAGATATTAAAGGGAGCTAGGGGGTCTTGAAATTTGAACCTTTCTCGAGCCATTTTATTATTTTATTTTTTTTTCTTATTATTCCATTGCGCTTAATTTGCTGGATTTCATACACAGAAAGCATCCCATGCATGCTAGAGTATCCAAAATGTTACAAAAGAAGACGAAAAAGAGCGAATAAACTGATTTTCCTGGATTTTTCCAGTTTTTTCCGATTTTCCCAATAAAAAAAAATTATTTCCTTCATGCAGGACCCTCCAGAATATCGAAAAACACATAAAAAAAATAATATAATTTAAGAAAACCAAAAAAAAAAAAAAAATTGAAAATTTGTCCTTCCCTGGGATTCGAACCCAGGAACCCTCCCTCCAGCAGCGAACTTGCTTGACGGGTTTCCTACCCTTCAGTCCACGGTGATACGTGAAGCCTACCACAGTTTCGCTTCAAAAGCTCTCTCCTCTCACCTTCGCACTATACCTTCAGGGGCCCACTGTGACCCCCCTAATTGGCCTATAAAAATTCTCTTCAGCAGCCTTGTTTGAACCATAGACCTCTTCTTAGGGTCCGAGTTTGAAAATTATACCTAGATATTAAAGGGAGCTAGGGGGTCTTGAAATTTGAACCTTTCTCGAGCCATTTTATTTTTTTATTCTTTTTTTTTTATTATTCCATTGCGCTTACTTTGCTGGACTTCACACACAGAAAACACCCCATGCAAGCTAGAATATCCAAAATGTTACAAAAGAAGACGAAAAAGAGCGAATAGACTGATTTTCCTGGATTTTTCCAGTTTTTTCCCATTTTCCCAATAAAAAAAATTATTTCCTTCATGCTGGACCCTCCAGAATATCGAAAAACACATAAAAAAATAATATAATTTAAAATAAACAACAAAAAAAATTTGAAAATTTCTCCCTCCTTGTGATTCGAACCCAGGAACCCTCCCTCGAGCAGCGAACTTGCTTGACGGGTTTCCTACCTTCCAGTCCACGATGATACGTGAAGCCTACCACAGTTTCGCTTCAAAAGCTCTCTCCTCTCACCTTCGCACTATACCTTCAGGGGCCCACTGTGACCCCCCTAATTGGCCTATAAAATTTTCTTCAGCAGCCTTGTTTGGACCATAGACCCCTTCTTATGGTCCGAGTTTGAAAATTATACCTAGATATTAAAGGGAGCTAGGGGGTCTTGAAATTTGAACCTTTCTCGAGCCATTTTATTTTTTTATTCTTTTTTTTTATTATTCCATTGCGCTTACTTTGCTGTATTTCACACACAGAAAACACCCCATAAATGCTAGAATATCCAAAATGTTACAAAAATAGACGAAAAAGAGCGAATAGACTGATTTTCCTGGATTTTTCCAGTTTTTTCCCATTTCCCCCCCACAAAAAAATTATTATTTCCTACATGCAGCACCCTCCAGAATATCGAAAAACACATAAAAACAATAATATAATTTAAAATAAACAAAAAAAAGGGAATTTTTTCTTTTTTTTTAAATTTGTCTTTTCCTGGGATTCAAACCCAGGACTCCTCTCTCCAGCAGCGAACACTCTTGTCTGGTGGCCTACCATCCAGTCCACGGTGACACGTGAAGCCTACCACAGTTTCGCTTCAAAAGCTCTCTCCTCTCATCTTCGCACTATACCTTCAGGGGCCCACTGTGACCCCCCTAATTGGCCTATAAAAATTCTCTTCAGCAGCCTTGTTTGAACCATAGACCCCTTCTTAGGGTCCGAGTTTGAAAATTATATACCTGGGATAATACCTAGATATTAAAGGGAGCTAGGGGGTCTTGAAATTTGAACCTTTCTCGAGCCATTTTATTTTTTTATTCTTTTTTCTTATTATTCCATTGCTCTTACTTTGCTGGATTTCATACACAGAAAACACCCCATGCATGCTAGAATATCCAAAATGTTACAAAAGAAGACGAAAAAGAGCGAATAAACTGATTTTCCTGGATTTTTCCAGTTTTTTCCCATTTTCCCAATAAAAAAAAATTATTCCCTTCATGCAGGACCCTCCAGAATATCGAAAAACACATAAAAAAATAATATAATTTAAGATAACCAAAAAAAAAACAAAAAAAATAGAGAATTTGTCCTTCCCTGGGATTCGAACCCAGGAACCCTCCCTCCAGCAGCGAACTTGCTTGACGGGTTTCCTACCCTTCAGTCCACGGTGATACGTGAAGCCTACCACAGTTTCGCTTCAAAAGCTCTCTCCTCTCACCTTCGCACTATACCTTCAGGGGCCCACTGTGACCCCCCTAATTGGCCTATAAAAATTCTCTTCAGCAGCCTTGTTTGAACCATAGACCCCTTCTTAGGGTCCGAGTTTGAAAATTATACCTAGATATTAAAGGGAGCTAGGGGGTCTTGAAATTTGAACCTTTCTCGAGCCATTTTATTTTTTTATTCTTTTTTTTTTATTATTCCATTGCGCTTACTTTGCTGGATTTCATACACAGAAAACACCCCATGCATGCTAGAATATCCAAAATGTTACAAAAGAAGACGAAAAAGAGCGAATAAACTGATTTTCCTGGATTTTTCCAGTTTTTTCCGATTTTCCCAATAAAAAAAATTATTTCCCCCATGCAGGACCCTCCAGAATATCGAAAAACACATAAAAAATAATATAATTTAAGATAACAAAAAAAAAAAACAAAAAAAAATTGAAATTTTGTCCTTCCCTGGGATTCGAACCCAGGAACCCTCCCTCCAGCAGCGAACTTGCTTGACGGGTGGCCTACCCTTCAGTCCACGGTGATACGTGAAGCCTACCACAGTTTCGCTTCAAAAGCTCTCTCCTCTCATCTTCGCACTATACCTTCAGGGGCCCTCTGTGACCCCCCTAATTGGCCTATAAAAATTCTCTTCAGCAGCCTTGTTTGGACCATAGACCCCTTCTTATGGTCCGAGTTTGAAAATTATACCTAGATATTAAAGGGAGCTAGGGGGTCTTGAAATTTGAACCTTTCTCGAGCCATTTTATTTTTTTATTCATTTTTTTTTATAATTCCATTGCGCTTACTTTGCTGGATTTCACACACAGAAAACACCCCATGCAAGCTAGAATATCCAAAATGTTACAAAAGAAGACGAAAAAGAGCAAATAGACTGATTTTCCTGGATTTTTCCAGTTTTTTCCCATTTTCCCAATAAAAAAAAATTATTTCCTTCATGCAGGACCCTCCAGAATATCGAAAAACACATAAAAAAATAATATAATTTAAGATAAACAAAAAAAAAATTTAAATTTTGTCCTTTCCTGGGATTCGAACCCAGGAACCCTCCCCCCAGCAGCGAACTTGCTTGACGGGTTTCCTACCCTTCAGTCCACGGTGATACGTGAAGCCTACCACAGTTTCGCTTCAAAAGCTCTCTCCTCTCACCTTCGCACTATACCTTCAGGGGCCCACTGTGACCCCCCTAATTGGTCTATAAAAATTCTCTTCAGCAGCCTTGTTTGGACCATAGACCCCTTCTTATGGTCCGAGTTTGAAAATTATACCTAGATATTAAAGGGAGCTAGGGGGTCTTGAAATTTGAACCTTTCTCGAGCCATTTTATTATTTTATTTTTTTTTCTTATTATTCCATTGCGCTTAATTTGCTGGATTTCATACACAGAAAGCATCCCATGCATGCTAGAGTATCCAAAATGTTACAAAAGAAGACGAAAAAGAGCGAATAAACTGATTTTCCTGGATTTTTCCAGTTTTTTCCGATTTTCCCAATAAAAAAAAATTATTTCCTTCATGCAGGACCCTCCAGAATATCGAAAAACACATAAAAAAAATAATATAATTTAAGAAAACCAAAAAAAAAAAAAAAAATTGAAAATTTGTCCTTCCCTGGGATTCGAACCCAGGAACCCTCCCTCCAGCAGCGAACTTGCTTGACGGGTTTCCTACCCTTCAGTCCACGGTGATACGTGAAGCCTACCACAGTTTCGCTTCAAAAGCTCTCTCCTCTCACCTTCGCACTATACCTTCAGGGGCCCACTGTGACCCCCCTAATTGGCCTATAAAAATTCTCTTCAGCAGCCTTGTTTGAACCATAGACCCCTTCTTAGGGTCCGAGTTTGAAAATTATACCTAGATATTAAAGGGAGCTAGGGGGTCTTGAAATTTGAACCTTTCTCGAGCCATTTTATTTTTTTATTCTTTTTTTTTATTATTCCATTGCGCTTACTTTGCTGGACTTCACACACAGAAAACACCCCATGCAAGCTAGAATATCCAAAATGTTACAAAAGAAGACGAAAAAGAGCGAATAGACTGATTTTCCTGGATTTTTCCAGTTTTTTCCCATTTTCCCAATAAAAAAAATTATTTCCTTCATGCTGGACCCTCCAGAATATCGAAAAACACATAAAAAAATAATATAATTTAAAATAAACAACAGAAAAAATTTGAAAATTTCTCCCTCCTTGTGATTCGAACCCAGGAACCCTCCCTCGTGCAGCGAACTTGCTTGACGGGTTTCCTACCTTCCAGTCCACGATGATACGTGAAGCCTACCACAGTTTCGCTTCAAAAGCTCTCTCCTCTCACCTTCGCACTATACCTTCAGGGGCCCACTGTGACCCCCCTAATTGGCCTATAAAAATTTTCTTCAGCAGCCTTGTTTGGACCATAGACCCCTTCTTATGGTCCGAGTTTGAAAATTATACCTAGATATTAAAGGGAGCTAGGGGGTCTTGAAATTTGAACCTTTCTCGAGCCATTTTATTTTTTTATTCTTTTTTTTTATTATTCCATTGCGCTTACTTTGCTGTATTTCACACACAGAAAACACCCCATAAATGCTAGAATATCCAAAATGTTACAAAAATAGACGAAAAAGAGCGAATAGACTGATTTTCCTGGATTTTTCCAGTTTTTTCCCATTTCCCCCCCACAAAAAAATTATTATTTCCTACATGCAGCACCCTCCAGAATATCGAAAAACACATAAAAACAATAATATAATTTAAAATAAACAAAAAAAAGGGAATTTTTTCTTTTTTTTTAAATTTGTCTTTTCCTGGGATTCAAACCCAGGACTCCTCTCTCCAGCAGCGAACACTCTTGTCTGGTGGCCTACCATCCAGTCCACGGTGACACGTGAAGCCTACCACAGTTTCGCTTCAAAAGCTCTCTCCTCTCATCTTCGCACTATACCTTCAGGGGCCCACTGTGACCCCCCTAATTGGCCTATAAAAATTCTCTTCAGCAGCCTTGTTTGAACCATAGACCCCTTCTTAGGGTCCGAGTTTGAAAATTATATACCTGGGATAATACCTAGATATTAAAGGGAGCTAGGGGGTCTTGAAATTTGAACCTTTCTCGAGCCATTTTATTTTTTTATTCTTTTTTCTTATTATTCCATTGCTCTTACTTTGCTGGATTTCATACACAGAAAACACCCCATGCATGCTAGAATATCCAAAATGTTACAAAAGAAGACGAAAAAGAGCGAATAAACTGATTTTCCTGGATTTTTCCAGTTTTTTCCCATTTTCCCAATAAAAAAAAATTATTCCCTTCATGCAGGACCCTCCAGAATATCGAAAAACACATAAAAAAATAATATAATTTAAGATAACCAAAAAAAAAACAAAAAAAATAGAGAATTTGTCCTTCCCTGGGATTCGAACCCAGGAACCCTCCCTCCAGCAGCGAACTTGCTTGACGGATTTCCTACCCTTCAGTCCACGGTGATACGTGAAGCCTACCACAGTTTCGCTTCAAAAGCTCTCTCCTCTCACCTTCGCACTATACCTTCAGGGGCCCACTGTGACCCCCCTAATTGGCCTATAAAAATTCTCTTCAGCAGCCTTGTTTGAACCATAGACCCCTTCTTAGGGTCCGAGTTTGAAAATTATACCTAGATATTAAAGGGAGCTAGGGGGTCTTGAAATTTGAACCTTTCTCGAGCCATTTTATTTTTTTATTCTTTTTTTTTTATTATTCCATTGCGCTTACTTTGCTGGACTTCACACACAGAAAACACCCCATGCAAGCTAGAATATCCAAAATGTTACAAAAGAAGACGAAAAAGAGCGAATAGACTGATTTTCCTGGATTTTTCCAGTTTTTTCCCATTTTCCCAATAAAAAAAATTATTTCCTTCATGCTGGACCCTCCAGAATATCGAAAAACACATAAAAAAATAATATAATTTAAAATAAACAACAAAAAAAATTTGAAAATTTCTCCCTCCTTGTGATTCGAACCCAGGAACCCTCCCTCGTGCAGCGAACTTGCTTGACGGGTTTCCTACCTTCCAGTCCACGATGATACGTGAAGCCTACCACAGTTTCGCTTCAAAAGCTCTCTCCTCTCACCTTCGCACTATACCTTCAGGGGCCCACTGTGACCCCCCTAATTGGCCTATAAAAATTTTCTTCAGCAGCCTTGTTTGGACCATAGACCCCTTCTTATGGTCCGAGTTTGAAAATTATACCTAGATATTAAAGGGAGCTAGGGGGTCTTGAAATTTGAACCTTTCTCGAGCCATTTTATTTTTTTATTCTTTTTTTTTATTATTCCATTGCGCTTACTTTGCTGTATTTCACACACAGAAAACACCCCATAAATGCTAGAATATCCAAAATGTTACAAAAATAGACGAAAAAGAGCGAATAGACTGATTTTCCTGGATTTTTCCAGTTTTTTCCCATTTCCCCCCCACAAAAAAATTATTATTTCCTATATGCAGCACCCTCCAGAATATCGAAAAACACATAAAAACAATAATATAATTTAAAATAAACAAAAAAAAGGGAATTTTTTCTTTTTTTTTAAATTTGTCTTTTCCTGGGATTCAAACCCAGGACTCCTCTCTCCAGCAGCGAACACTCTTGTCTGGTGGCCTACCATCCAGTCCACGGTGACACGTGAAGCCTACCACAGTTTCGCTTCAAAAGCTCTCTCCTCTCATCTTCGCACTATACCTTCAGGGGCCCACTGTGACCCCCCTAATTGGCCTATAAAAATTCTCTTCAGCAGCCTTGTTTGAACCATAGACCCCTTCTTAGGGTCCGAGTTTGAAAATTATATACCTGGGATTATACCTAGATATTAAAGGGAGATAGGGGGTCTTGAAATTTGAACCTTTCTCGAGCCATTTTATTTTTTTATTCTTTTTTCTTATTATTCCATTGCTCTTACTTTGCTGGATTTCATACACAGAAAACACCCCATGCATGCTAGAATATCCAAAATGTTACAAAAGAAGACGAAAAAGAGCGAATAAACTGATTTTCCTGGATTTTTCCAGTTTTTTCCCATTTTCCCAATAAAAAAAAATTATTCCCTTCATGCAGGACCCTCCAGAATATCGAAAAACATATAAAAAAATAATATAATTTAAGATAACCAAAAAAAAAAACAAAAAAAATAGAGAATTTGTCCTTCCCTGGGATTCGAACCCAGGAACCCTCCCTCCAGCAGCGAACTTGCTTGACGGGTTTCCTACCCTTCAGTCCACGGTGATACGTGAAGCCTACCACAGTTTCGCTTCAAAAGCTCTCTCCTCTCACCATCGCACTATACCTTCAGGGGCCCACTGTGACCCCCCTAATTGGTCTATAAAAATTCTCTTCAGCAACCTTGTTTGGACCATAGACCCCTTCTTATGGTCCGAGTTTGAAAATTATACCTAGATATTAAAGGGAGCTAGGGGGTCTTGAAATTTGAACCTTTCTCGAGCCATTTTTTTTTTTTTTTTTTTTTTTTATAATTCCATTGCGCTTACTTTGCTGGATTTCACACACAGAAAACACCCCATGCAAGCTAGAATATCCAAAATGTTACAAAAGAAGACGAAAAAGAGCGAATAGACTGATTTTCCTGGATTTTTCCAGTTTTTTCCCATTTTCCCAATAAAAAAAATTATTTCCTTCATGCAGGACCCTCCAGAATATCGAAAAACACATAAAAAAATAATATAATTTAAGATAACCAAAAAAAAACAAAAAAAAAAAATTGAAAATTTGTCCTTCCCTGGGATTCGAACCCAGGAACCCTCCCTCCAGCAGCGAACTTGCTTGACGGGTTTCCTACCCTTCAGTCCACGGTGATACGTGAAGCCTACCACAGTTTCGCTTCAAAAGCTCTCTCCTCTCTCCTTCGCACTATACCTTCAGGGGCCCACTGTGACCCCCCTAATTGGCCTATAAAAATTCTCTTCAGCAGCCTTGTTTGAACCATAGACCCCTTCTTAGGGTCCGAGTTTGAAAATTATACCTAGATATTAAAGGGAGCTAGGGGGTCTTGAAATTTGAACCTTTCTCGAGCCATTTTATTTTTTTATTCTTTTTTTTTTTATTATTCCATTGCGCTTACTTTGCTGGATTTCACACACAGAAAACACCCCATGCAAGCTAGAATATCCAAAATGTTACAAAAGAAGACGAAAAAGAGCGAATAGACTGATTTTCCTGGATTTTTCCAGTTTTTTCCCATTTTCCCAATAAAAAAAATTATTTCCTTCATGCTGGACCCTCCAGAATATCGAAAAACACATAAAAAAAATAATATAATTTAAAATAAACAACAAAAAAAATTTGAAAATTTCTCACTCCTTGTGATTCGAACCCAGGAACCCTCCCTCGTGCAGCGAACTTGCTTGTCTGGCGGCCTACCTTCCAGTCCACGATGATACGTGAAGCCTACCACAGTTTCGCTTCAAAAGCTCTCTCCTCTCACCTTCGCACTATACCTTCAGGGGCCCACTGTGACCCCCCTAATTGGCCTATAAAAATTTTCTTCAGCAGCCTTGTTTGGACCATAGACCCCTTCTTAGGTTCCGAGTTTGAAAATTATACCTAGATATTAAAGGGAGCTAGGGGGTCTTGAAATTTGAACCTTTCTCGAGCCATTTTATTTTTTTATTCATTTTTTTTTATAATTCCATTGCGCTTACTTTGCTGGATTTCACACACAGAAAACACCCCATGCAAGCTAGAATATCCAAAATGTTACAAAAGAAGACGAAAAAGAGCAAATAGACTGATTTTCCTGGATTTTTCCAGTTTTTTCCCATTTTCCCAATAAAAAAAAATTATTTCCTTCATGCAGGACCCTCCAGAATATCGAAAAACACATAAAAAAATAATATAATTTAAGATAAACAAAAAAAAAATTTAAAATTTGTCCTTTCCTGGGATTCGAACCCAGGAACCCTCCCCCCAGCAGCGAACTTGCTTGACGGGTTTCCTACCCTTCAGTCCACGGTGATACGTGAAGCCTACCACAGTTTCGCTTCAAAAGCTCTCTCCTCTCACCTTCGCACTATACCTTCAGGGGCCCACTGTGACCCCCCTAATTGGTCTATAAAAATTCTCTTCAGCAGCCTTGTTTGGACCATAGACCCCTTCTTATGGTCCGAGTTTGAAAATTATACCTAGATATTAAAGGGAGCTAGGGGGTCTTGAAATTTGAACCTTTCTCGAGCCATTTTATTATTTTATTTTTTTTTCTTATTATTCCATTGCGCTTACTTTGCTGGATTTCATACACAGAAAGCATCCCATGCATGCTAGAGTATCCAAAATGTTACAAAAGAAGACGAAAAAGAGCGAATAAACTGATTTTCCTGGATTTTTCCAGTTTTTTCCGATTTTCCCAATAAAAAAAAATTATTTCCTTCATGCAGGACCCTCCAGAATATCGAAAAACACATAAAAACAATAATATAATTTAAAATAAACAAAAAAAAGGGAATTTTTTCTTTTTTTTTAAATTTGTCTTTTCCTGGGATTCAAACCCAGGACTCCTCTCTCCAGCAGCGAACACTCTTGTCTGGTGGCCTACCATCCAGTCCACGGTGACACGTGAAGCCTACCACAGTTTCGCTTCAAAAGCTCTCTCCTCTCATCTTCGCACTATACCTTCAGGGGCCCACTGTGACCCCCCTAATTGGCCTATAAAAATTCTCTTCAGCAGCCTTGTTTGAACCATAGACCCCTTCTTAGGGTCCGAGTTTGAAAATTATATACCTGGGATTATACCTAGATATTAAAGGGAGCTAGGGGGTCTTGAAATTTGAACCTTTCTCGAGCCATTTTATTTTTTTATTCTTTTTTCTTATTATTCCATTGCTCTTACTTTGCTGGATTTCATACACAGAAAACACCCCATGCATGCTAGAATATCCAAAATGTTACAAAAGAAGACGAAAAAGAGCGAATAAACTGATTTTCCTGGATTTTTCCAGTTTTTTCCCATTTTCCCAATAAAAAAAAATTATTCCCTTCATGCAGGACCCTCCAGAATATCGAAAAACACATAAAAAAATAATATAATTTAAGATAACCAAAAAAAAAAAACAAAAAAAATAGAGAATTTGTCCTTCCCTGGGATTCGAACCCAGGAACCCTCCCTCCAGCAGCGAACTTGCTTGACGGGTTTCCTACCCTTCAGTCCACGGTGATACGTGAAGCCTACCACAGTTTCGCTTCAAAAGCTCTCTCCTCTCACCATCGCACTATACCTTCAGGGGCCCACTGTGACCCCCCTAATTGGTCTATAAAAATTCTCTTCAGCAACCTTGTTTGGACCATAGACCCCTTCTTATGGTCCGAGTTTGAAAATTATACCTAGATATTAAAGGGAGCTAGGGGGTCTTGAAATTTGAACCTTTCTCGAGCCATTTTTTTTTTTTTTTTTTTTTTTTATAATTCCATTGCGCTTACTTTGCTGGATTTCACACACAGAAAACACCCCATGCAAGCTAGAATATCCAAAATGTTACAAAAGAAGACGAAAAAGAGCGAATAGACTGATTTTCCTGGATTTTTCCAGTTTTTTCCCATTTTCCCAATAAAAAAAATTATTTCCTTCATGCAGGACCCTCCAGAATATCGAAAAACACATAAAAAAATAATATAATTTAAGATAACCAAAAAAAAAACAAAAAAAAAAATTGAAAATTTGTCCTTCCCTGGGATTCGAACCCAGGAACCCTCCCTCCAGCAGCGAACTTGCTTGACGGGTTTCCTACCCTTCAGTCCACGGTGATACGTGAAGCCTACCACAGTTTCGCTTCAAAAGCTCTCTCCTCTCTCCTTCGCACTATACCTTCAGGGGCCCACTGTGACCCCCCTAATTGGCCTATAAAAATTCTCTTCAGCAGCCTTGTTTGAACCATAGACCCCTTCTTAGGGTCCGAGTTTGAAAATTATACCTAGATATTAAAGGGAGCTAGGGGGTCTTGAAATTTGAACCTTTCTCGAGCCATTTTATTTTTTTATTCTTTTTTTTTTATTATTCCATTGCGCTTACTTTGCTGGATTTCACACACAGAAAACACCCCATGCAAGCTAGAATATCCAAAATGTTACAAAAGAAGACGAAAAAGAGCGAATAGACTGATTTTCCTGGATTTTTCCAGTTTTTTCCCATTTTCCCAATAAAAAAAATTATTTCCTTCATGCTGGACCCTCCAGAATATCGAAAAACACATAAAAAAATAATATAATTTAAAATAAACAACAAAAAAAATTTGAAAATTTCTCCCTCCTTGTGATTCGAACCCAGGAACCCTCCCTCGTGCAGCGAACTTGCTTGTCTGGCGGCCTACCTTCCAGTCCACGATGATACGTGAAGCCTACCACAGTTTCGCTTCAAAAGCTCTCTCCTCTCACCTTCGCACTATACCTTCAGGGGCCCACTGTGACCCCCCTAATTGGCCTATAAAAATTTTCTTCAGCAGCCTTGTTTGGACCATAGACCCCTTCTTAGGTTCCGAGTTTGAAAATTATACCTAGATATTAAAGGGAGCTAGGGGGTCTTGAAATTTGAACCTTTCTCGAGCCATTTTATTTTTTTATTCATTTTTTTTTATAATTCCATTGCGCTTACTTTGCTGGATTTCACACACAGAAAACACCCCATGCAAGCTAGAATATCCAAAATGTTACAAAAGAAGACGAAAAAGAGCAAATAGACTGATTTTCCTGGATTTTTCCAGTTTTTTCCCATTTTCCCAATAAAAAAAAATTATTTCCTTCATGCAGGACCCTCCAGAATATCGAAAAACACATAAAAAAATAATATAATTTAAGATAAACAAAAAAAAAATTTAAAATTTGTCCTTTCCTGGGATTCGAACCCAGGAACCCTCCCCCCAGCAGCGAACTTGCTTGACGGGTTTCCTACCCTTCAGTCCACGGTGATACGTGAAGCCTACCACAGTTTCGCTTCAAAAGCTCTCTCCTCTCACCTTCGCACTATACCTTCAGGGGCCCACTGTGACCCCCCTAATTGGTCTATAAAAATTCTCTTCAGCAGCCTTGTTTGGACCATAGACCCCTTCTTATGGTCCGAGTTTGAAAATTATACCTAGATATTAAAGGGAGCTAGGGGGTCTTGAAATTTGAACCTTTCTCGAGCCATTTTATTATTTTATTTTTTTTTCTTATTATTCCATTGCGCTTACTTTGCTGGATTTCATACACAGAAAGCATCCCATGCATGCTAGAGTATCCAAAATGTTACAAAAGAAGACGAAAAAGAGCGAATAAACTGATTTTCCTGGATTTTTCCAGTTTTTTCCGATTTTCCCAATAAAAAAAAATTATTTCCTTCATGCAGGACCCTCCAGAATATCGAAAAACACATAAAAAAAATAATATAATTTAAGAAAACCAAAAAAAAAAAAAAAAAATTGAAAATTTGTCCTTCCCTGGGGTTCGAACCCAGGAACCCTCCCTCCAGCAGCGAACTTGCTTGACGGGTTTCCTACCCTTCAGTCCACGGTGATACGTGAAGCCTACCACAGTTTCGCTTCAAAAGCTCTCTCCTCTCACCTTCGCACTATACCTTCAGGGGCCCACTGTGACCCCCCTAATTGGCCTATAAAAATTCTCTTCAGCAGCCTTGTTTGAACCATAGACCCCTTCTTAGGGTCCGAGTTTGAAAATTATACCTAGATATTAAAGGGAGCTAGGGGGTCTTGAAATTTGAACCTTTCTCGAGCCATTTTATTTCTTTATTCTTTTTTTTTTTATTATTCCATTGCGCTTACTTTGCTGGACTTCACACACAGAAAACACCCCATGCAAGCTAGAATATCCAAAATGTTACAAAAGAAGACGAAAAAGAGCGAATAGACTGATTTTCCTGGATTTTTCCAGTTTTTTCCCATTTTCCCAATAAAAAAAATTATTTCCTTCATGCTGGACCCTCCAGAATATCGAAAAACACATAAAAAAATAATATAATTTAAAATAAACAACAAAAAAAATTTGAAAATTTCTCCCTCCTTGTGATTCGAACCCAGGAACCCTCCCTCGTGCAGCGAACTTGCTTGTCTGGCGGCCTACCTTCCAGTCCACGATGATACGTGAAGCCTACCACAGTTTCGCTTCAAAAGCTCTCTCCTCTCACCTTCGCACTATACCTTCAGGGGCCCACTGTGACCCCCCTAATTGGCCTATAAAAATTTTCTTCAGCAGCCTTGTTTGGACCATAGACCCCTTCTTAGGTTCCGAGTTTGAAAATTATACCTAGATATTAAAGGGAGCTAGGGGGTCTTGAAATTTGAACCTTTCTCGAGCCATTTTATTTTTTTATTCTTTTTTTTTATTATTCCATTGCGCTTACTTTGCTGTATTTCACACACAGAAAACACCCCATAAATGCTAGAATATCCAAAATGTTACAAAAATAGACGAAAAAAAGCGAATAGACTGATTTTCCTGGATTTTTCCAGTTTTTTCCCATTTCCCCCCCACAAAAAAATTATTATTTCCTACATGCAGCACCCTCCAGAATATCGAAAAACACATAAAAACAATAATATAATTTAAAATAAACAAAAAAAAGGGAATTTTTTCTTTTTTTTTAAATTTGTCTTTTCCTGGGATTCAAACCCAGGACTCCTCTCTCCAGCAGCGAACACTCTTGTCTGGTGGCCTACCATCCAGTCCACGGTGACACGTGAAGCCTACCACAGTTTCGCTTCAAAAGCTCTCTCCTCTCATCTTCGCACTATACCTTCAGGGGCCCACTGTGACCCCCCTAATTGGCCTATAAAAATTCTCTTCAGCAGCCTTGTTTGAACCATAGACCCCTTCTTAGGGTCCGAGTTTGAAAATTATATACCTGGGATTATACCTAGATATTAAAGGGAGCTAGGGGGTCTTGAAATTTGAACCTTTCTCGAGCCATTTTATTTTTTTATTCTTTTTTCTTATTATTCCATTGCTCTTACTTTGCTGGATTTCATACACAGAAAACACCCCATGCATGCTAGAATATCCAAAATGTTACAAAAGAAGACGAAAAAGAGCGAATAAACTGATTTTCCTGGATTTTTCCAGTTTTTTCCCATTTTCCCAATAAAAAAAAATTATTTCCTTCATGCTGGACCCTCCAGAATATCGAAAAACACATAAAAAAATAATATAATTTAAAATAAACAACAAAAAAAATTTGAAAATTTCTCCCTCCTTGTGATTCGAACCCAGGAACCCTCCCTCGTGCAGCGAACTTGCTTGTCTGGCGGCCTACCTTCCAGTCCACGATGATACGTGAAGCCTACCACAGTTTCGCTTCAAAAGCTCTCTCCTCTCACCTTCGCACTATACCTTCAGGGGCCCACTGTGACCTCCCTAATTGGCCTATAAAAATTTTCTTCAGCAGCCTTGTTTGGACCATAGACCCCTTCTTAGGTTCCGAGTTTGAAAATTATACCTAGATATTAAAGGGAGCTAGGGGGTCTTGAAATTTGAACCTTTCTCGAGCCATTTTATTTTTTTATTCTTTTTTTTTATTATTCCATTGCGCTTACTTTGCTGTATTTCACACACAGAAAACACCCCATAAATGCTAGAATATCCAAAATGTTACAAAAATAGACGAAAAAGAGCGAATAGACTGATTTTCCTGGATTTTTCCAGTTTTTTCCCATTTCCCCCCCACAAAAAAATTATTATTTCCTACATGCAGCACCCTCCAGAATATCGAAAAACACATAAAAACAATAATATAATTTAAAATAAACAAATAAAAGGGAATTTTTTCTTTTTTTTTAAATTTGTCTTTTCCTGGGATTCAAACCCAGGACTCCTCTCTCCAGCAGCGAACACTCTTGTCTGGTGGCCTACCATCCAGTCCACGGTGACACGTGAAGCCTACCACAGTTTCGCTTCAAAAGCTCTCTTCTCTCATCTTCGCACTATACCTTCAGGGGCCCACTGTGACCCCCCTAATTGGCCTATAAAAATTCTCTTCAGCAGCCTTGTTTGAACCATAGACCCCTTCTTAGGGTCCGAGTTTGAAAATTATACCTAGATATTAAAGGGAGCTAGGGGGTCTTGAAATTTGAACCTTTCTCGAGCCATTTTATTTTTTTATTCTTTTTTCGTATTATTCCATTGCTCTTACTTTGCTGGATTTCATACACAGAAAACACCCCATGCATGCTAGAATATCCAAAATGTTACAAAAGAAGACGAAAAAGAGCGAATAAACTGATTTTCCTGGATTTTTCCAGTTTTTTCCCATTTTCCCAATAAAAAAAATTATTTCCTTCATGCAGGACCCTCCAGAATATCGAAAACACATAAAAAAATAATATAATTTAAGATAACCAAAAAAAAAACAAAAAAAAATAGAAAATTTGTCCTTCCCTGGGATTCGAACCCAGAAACCCTCCCTCCAGCAGCGAACTTGCTTGACGGGTTTCCTACCCTTCAGTCCACGGTGATACGTGAAGCCTACCACAGTTTCGCTTCAAAAGCTCTCTCCTCTCACCTTCGCACTATACCTTCAGGGGCCCACTGTGACCCCCCTAATTGGTCTATAAAAATTCTCTTCAGCAGCCTTGTTTGGACCATAGACCCCTTCTTATGGTTCGAGTTTGAAAATTATACCTAGATATTAAAGGGAGCTAGGGGGTCTTGAAATTTGAACCTTTCTCGAGCCATTTTATTTTTTTATTTTTTTTTCTTATTATTCCATTGCGCTTACTTTGCTGGATTTCATACACAGAAAACATCCCATGCATGCTAGAATATCCAAAATGTTACAAAAGAAGACGAAAAAGAGCGAATAAACTGATTTTCCTGGATTTTTCCAGTTTTTTCCGATTTTCCCAATAAAAAAAAATTATTTCCTTCATGCAGGACCCTCCAGAATATCGAAAAACACATAAAAAAAATAATATAATTTAAGAAAACCAAAAAAAAAAAAAAAAAACAATTGAAAATTTGTCCTTAACTGGGATTCGAACCCAGGAACCTTCCCTCCAGCAGCGAACTTGCTTGACGGGTGGCCTACCCTTCAGTCCACGGTGATACGTGAAGCCTACCACAGTTTCGCTTCAAAAGCTCTCTCCTCTCACCTTCGCACTATACCTTCAGGGGCCCACTGTGACCCCCCTAATTGGCCTATAAAAATTCTCTTCAGCAGCCTTGTTTGGACCATAGACCCCTTCTTATGGTCCGAGTTTGAAAATTATACCTGGATATTAAAGGGAGCTAGGGGTCTTGAAATTTGAACCTTTCTCGAGCCATTTTATTTTTTTATTCTTCTTTTTTTATAATTCCATTGCGCTTACTTTGCTGGATTTCACACACAGAAAACACCCCATGCAAGCTAGAATATCCAAAATGTTACAAAAGAAGACGAAAAAGAACGAATAGACTGATTTTCCTGGATTTTTCCAGTTTTTTCCCATTTTCCCAATAAAAAAAATTATTTCCTTCATGCTGGACCCTCCAGAATATCGAAAAACACATAAAAAAATAATATAATTTAAAATAAACAACAAAAAAAAATTTGAAAATTTCTCCCTCCTTGTGATTCGAACCCAGGAACCCTCCCTCGTGCAGCGAACTTGCTTGTCTGGCGGCCTACCTTCCAGTCCACGATGATACGTGAAGCCTACCACAGTTTCGCTTCAAAAGCTCTCTCCTCTCACCTTCGCACTATACCTTCAGGGGCCCACTGTGACCCCCCCTAATTGGCCTATAAAAATTTTCTTCAGCAGCCTTGTTTGGATCATAGACCCCTTCTTAGGTTCCGAGTTTGAAAATTATACCTAGATATTAAAGGGAGCTAGGGGGTCTGTAAATTTGAACCTTTCTCGAGCCATTTTATTTTTTTATTCTTTTTTTTTATTATTCCATTGCGCTTACTTTGCTGTATTTCACACACAGAAAACACCCCATAAATGCTAGAATATCCAAAATGTTACAAAAATAGACGAAAAAGAGCGAATAGACTGATTTTCCTGGATTTTTCCAGTTTTTTCCCATTTTCCCCCCAAAAAAAATTATTATTTCCTACATGCAGCACCCTCCAGAATATCGAAAAACACATAAAAACAATAATATAATTTAAAATAAACAAAAAAAAAGGGAATTTTTTCTTTTTTTTTTTTAAATTTGTCTTTTCCTGGGATTCAAACCCAGGACTCCTCTCTCCAGCAGCGAACACTCTTGTCTGGTGGCCTACCATCCAGTCCACGGTGACACGTGAAGCCTACCACAGTTTCGCTTCAAAAGCTCTCTCCTCTCATCTTCGCAATGCACCTTTAGAGGCCCACTGTGACCCCCTTAATTGGCCTATAAAAATTCTCTTCACAAGCCTTGTTTGGACCCGAGTAGTTAGGGTCCGAGTTTGAAAATTATACCTTGATATTAAAGGGAGCTAGGGGGTCTTGAAATTTGAACCTTTCTCGAGCCATTTAATTTTTTTATTCCTTTTTTTTATTATTCCATTACGCTTTCTTTGCTGGATTTCACACACAGAAAACTCCCCATGCATGCTCGAATATCCAAAATGTTACAACAGAAGTCGAAAAAGAGGGAATAAACTGATTTTCCCAGATTTTTCCAATTTCCCACTAGGGGGTACACAATGTGGCCCTGTATTTTACTATGTATGTTTATCTAAAATAAGTGCTCTGAAATGCTTAAAATGAGGAAATTCGCCTTCTAAAGAGCTTTAAAAATTCAAAGACATTTTTCAATGTGAACTAACGCAAGGCGCGATTTCAGACCTAAATATTGGCCCATTATATTTCAATTGGACCACGTATTATATTACCGGATAATAGTGTACCCTACCTGGGGAAATAATTATCGATCAAATAGGGGGTACACAATAAGGCCCTGTTTGCGTATCTAAAATAAGTTTTCGGAGGAGCTTAAGATGAGGAAATTCGTCTTCTAAAACCCTTTAAAATTAGGAAGCGCGAAGTTATTTTTGAATGTTAACGTAAAGCCCGATATCGGAGCTTAATATTGACCCATAATATTTTAAAAGGGCGACGCATTATATAACAGGGTAATAGTGTACCTTAATACAGGAAATAATTATAGACCCCATAAGGGGTACACTATGTATATTTAAAATAGTTAACATTGAAAAATGTCTTTGAATTTTTAAAGCTCTTTAGAATGCGAATTTCCTCATTTTAAGCTTTTCAAAATACTTATTTACGATATACATGCATAGTACAATACAGGGCCACATTGTGTACTCTTTAGTGGGTCTATAATTATTTCCTTTGGTAGGGTACTTTATTCCTAGGTAATATAATACGTGACCCAATTGAAATATTATAGGTTAGTATTAAGGTCCAATATCGTGCCGTTTCTTAACATTGAAAAGTGTCTTCGAATTTCCTTTTTTTAATGCACTATTTTAAATATACATAGTGTACCCCCTATAGGGTCTATAATTATTTCCTGTCGTAGGGTACACTATTGTCCTTTAATATAATACGTGGTCCAATTAAAATATTATGGGTCAATATTAAGGTCCGATATCGGGCTTTACGCTAACATTGAAAAATGACTTCGCGCTTCCTAATTTTAAAAAGTTTTAGCAGGCGAATTTCCTCATTTTAAAGCTTTACGCAACTCTATTTTAGATATACATACATAGTAAAATACAGGGCCACATCATGCACCTCCTAGTGGGTCTATAATTATTTCCTTTGGTAGGGTACTTTATTCCTAGGTAGTATAATACGTGACCCAATTAAAATATTATAGGTTAATATTAAGGGCCAATATCGTACCGTTTGTTAACATTGAAAAGTGTCTTCGAATTTATTTGTTTTAATGCACTATTTTAAATATACATAGTGTACCCCCTATGGGATCTATAATTATTTCCTGTGGTAGGGTACACTGTTACTCTGTAATATAATACGTGGTCCAATTATAATATTATTGGTCAATATTAGAGGGTCCGATATAGGGCTTTACGTTAACATTGAAAAATAACTTCGCGGCTCCTAATTTTTTAATTTTAGAAGGCGAATTTCCTCATTTAAGCTCTTCCGAACTCTTATTTTAGATACGCACACATAGTAAATTACAGGGCCTCATTGTGTACCCCCTAATCGACCTATAATTATTTCCTCCGGTACGGTAAACTATTACCCGGTAATATAATACGTGGTCCAATTAAAATATTATGGGCCAATATTAAGGTCTGATATCGCGCCTTGCATTAGGTAACATTGAAAAATGTCTTTGAATTTTTAAAGCTCTTTAGAAGGCGAATTTCCTCATTTTAAGCTTTTCAGAACACTTATTTTAGATAAACATACATAGTAAAATACAGGGCCACATTGTGTTCCACCTAGTGGGTCTATAACTATTTCCTTTGGTAGGGTACTTTATTCCTAGGTAATATAATACGTGATCCAATTAAAATATTATAGGTTAATATTAAGGGCAGATATCAGACCGTTTGTTATTATTGAGAAGTGTCTTCGAATTTCCTTGCTTTAATGCACTATTTTAAATATACATAGTGTACCCCCTACGGGTCTATAATTATTTCCTGTATTAGGGTACACTATTACCATGTAATATAATACGTGGTCCAATTAAAATATTATGGGTCTATATTAAGGTCCGATATCGGATTTTACGTTAACATTGAAAAATGACTTCGCGCTTCCTAATTTTAAAGCTCTTTAGAAGGCGAATTTCCTCATTTTTAGCTTTTCAGAACACTTATTTTAGATATACATACATAGTAAAATACAGGGCCATATTGTGTACCCCCTAGTGGGTCTATAATTATTTCCTTTGATAGGGTTCTTTATTCCTAGGTAATATTATACGTGACCCAATTAAAATATTATAGGTTAATATTATGGACAGATAATCGATATCGGGCCGTTTGTTAACATTGAAAAGTGTCTTCGAATTTACTTGTTTTAATGCACTTTTTTAAATATACATAGTGTACCCCCAATGGGGTCTATAAATATTTCCTGTGGTAGGGTACACTATTACCCTGTAATGTAATACGTGGTCCAATTAAAATATTATGGATCAATATTAAGGTCTGATATCGGGCTTTACGTTAACATTGAAAAATGACTTAGCGCTTCCCAATTTTAAGGGGTTTTAGAATTCGAATATCCTCATTTTAAAGCTTTACGCAACTCTATTTTAGATATACATTCATAGTAAAATACAGGGCCACATTGTGTACCACCTAGTAAGTCTATAATTATTTCCTTTGGTAGGGCACTTTATTCCTAGGTAATATAATATGTGACCCAATTAAAATATTATAGGTTAATATTTAGGGCTGATATCGTTCCGTTTGTTAGTATTGAAAACAAAGAACTTTAGTTGCCGTATTTGGTGATAAATAAGTAACTAATCGATATCGAAGAGAACATGTGAGTGAAAGAACATGCTTGTAAAAGTCAGTCTCGGAATGTATAGTAGCATAGGGGTGCTATTTGCTAATCATGCTTATTCAAACAAACCATGTAACATATATATAGATTTCCAAAAACTTTTAAAATGCCACTTAACATTTACTAATTTTTTTTCTTCACTTTTATCGAAAATAAATACCGTGAATATTGTAAATCAGGCCCTCCAAATTGTTTGTTGGATCTTTTAATTCTTTCCCTTACTTAAGAGACTGGAACTGAGATGTAAAAGCAATTAGCCCTACAATTTACAATTCTTCATAAGTTTATGATAACTTATGTAAATTTGATTTTAGTTCAAAATTTTCATAGAAATGACGTTAAAACAACTTTAAAAAAACTAATAATGTCAGATGAAAAGTTCAAAGTTTAGATTCTAAAATCTCTGAAAATCAAAAATATTTTTACTTATCGATTCATATTTTATTTTCAAAGGAAATTAAACAGAAAACAATCTGTTTTCTTTGCCCAGAAAGCAGCCTCAAAAATTCTCCTCATTGTTGCTTAGCAACGGAGAAACACGATGTTTTGCCGTCTTGTCATTCATTCAGTTTCTTTATGGTTGTTTACAGTTGTTTCACCTTCCTTAGTGAAGTAATTAGGCATATTTTTTTTAAACTTTCGCCACGTATATAAATCTTTATAAACTCCATTTTTTCGAAATTTTGTCTACTATTTTAGGAGTTAGGATTTTAAATATGTAAAAAAATTTATGTTTAATAACTGAAAGTACGTTTTCGTGTCTGATTTCGTAACTTAATTGCTAGTTAGTACTAATTAATTAGCATATTCGAGGTCATTCCCAGGAATCATTAATATTGATATTTTGTTCGCGAAAATCCGATAATTTGAACGAAAGTTATTCAGAGTGATATCATTTTTTTTTTTGCTGTGTATTCCTATATAACTGAAAAGAGGAGGAAAATGAAGGGGTTAAGACATGGAACCGGTCTTCTCTCCAGATGGCGTATTCGAGCCTTGCGATTTCGAATATCGAATTTGAAGAAAAAATTCTTGTTGATCTTCTTGCGCTTCTGCAAAAAACTCAAAAAGATGCGTTTTTTTGAAAAATGAGTTGCAACAATTCATATTTTCGTAAAATACAAAAAACTTTCTTTAAGAAAAAACAAACAAAATGTTATTTTTCTAATCAGTATTCAACTGTGGCAACACTAAAAGTCTTTCGACTTATGAAGAAGAAGGGTGTGGAGATTCGAGCTGTATTAAACAAACAATTGTAACTTTCTAGTTTCATTTTAATTTCTTTTATTAAGTAAATTGTTTTAATCGTAAATACGTTTACTCCTTAAAAAGTGTGAGATCGTAGTATTTAGTTGTTTTGCAAAGTTTTATCGCTTTGGTATCAGTTGGAGTTACCGGTTCTAAAATATTCGACATGGATGAAGTTAACTGCTGTTGATCGGCACTTATAATTACTATTAATTGACTATCTTTGAGATATCCTGTGTCAATTGTTATTTTCTAATATGGGCTGTGCCGTAAGTTCTGCTGCTGATAAAGAAGCTGTAGAAAGGTCTAAAAAAATTGACAAGGACCTTAGAGCAGATGGAGAACGACAGGCTCGGGAAGTTAAGCTTCTGTTACTGGGTATGTTTTGTTTGTTTACATTTGATTTTTGAGATAGTGAAGATTTCTGTAAATTTTTTAAACAGGCTTATAATTTGCTTATTGTTGTCATATTTTTTCTTGTTTATCATCATATAAATGGAACATTGATTTTATAGACTTAAATTTTATAACTATTACGATTCTACAACTGTTACGATTTACGCATAATTATTAAGTTTTGATAGTCAAGATTCCGTTCTTAAGGATTACAGTAATATCTATCTGAGATTGGTTTTTGAGAATTACAGTGTTTTAAACAAAAAAATTTCTCTGGAACTACCAAGAATTATGAAATGTTGTTTACAACTAATCTGCAACAATTTTTTCTACTCTAAACAATTCTAAAATCAAATAAAAACGAAAACTATTTGATAGAAATAAGAAATATATAATGCTAAGAAATCTCATCTTATTTCCTTTCCAACAATTCATTCTGAAACATCTTTTCTCTTTATAAAAGGCAAAGGAAGAGATTCAAATGAAAGATGCCAAAAAAGCCCAAAGGACTGGTTATAATTTAGTAAAAAACTAGAATACTGATTCTAAGTAATGGATTTGGTACTTAGCTGGCCGTAAGCAAAAAGCTGCCAAAAAATGTTGACTCCTCGCCTACTATAATATTTATTAAAATATAAAAAGTAAACATAAAAGAATGAAAAGAAATTTTTAGGAAAAATTGATTATTCATGTGCTTGGCTTACTGAAAAGTATTACGATTTAATTTATTATTTTATAGTGAAGGAAAAGGTTTCAGTGTTGTATAATTTTAAACTTAGTACCCTTATCTAAATGTTCTTACATTTTATCTATTCATACATTTTTTTTATAAATATTATATACTTACATAGAATTGAGCAAAACTAGGGGCATTGTGTTTTTAAAAATTGCTTATTTTCGATTTTCGTTTTTTGAAAGCCCTTAAGGGTGCTTTTTACATTGGGTATTTTTAAAAAATGGTTAGATTTCTCTTTCCCAAAAAGGATTTTTTTCTTTACCATGTCTATTTTTACCGCTTATTATTCAAAAGCATGCTTTTCACATTGTTCTACTCAACGTTTTCACAATTCATCCAACCACAATCTATTTTGCCGTACTATCAGTCAATAGCGCATGAAAGCGTCAATCATTTTACACATTTGATGAAATACTTGTGAGTCCGCATGTGCGTCTACTGCGCTGAGTTCAGTGTGTTTATTGGCCTTTCATGTGCAAGTCTGCTGCATTTTGCAAGATATTCTCAATTTCAGACTTCATTTTCCACCCTACGATATCAAACCAAAAAATCTCTTGATAATTTTATAAAGGCTAATATAATCAAGAAAAGAGTTCTTTGTCAGAAACTAGTTATTTTGTTATGATCATGTAAAGTCTTTGAAAATAATTTTGCATTTTGTTAATGTATATAGTGCTGAAAAATATTTTTCGTTGATAGATTTGGCTGCGAACCCTCAAAATGCAATAATTAGAATTTCGTGAAGATCAATTGTGTATATTTGTTATTCTTTTGATTACTACAGAAATTATTTGCGCACACCATCCAAAAGTATCTGCAAACTCATAATATTTTTGATAAGAGAATAATTTTATTAAATGTACGAAAACAGTTAATTATTTAATATTTTTATTAAGTCTTGACAAAAAAATATATATATGCATACACATGAACATTAAGAACATTAGAGAAAGATTAATATTAATAGTTATACAAAGAACTACATTCATATAAAGTAATTATCATGTTAAGTAATATTAATTTTATCACTCCAAACGAAATTACATTTTAAGATTTGCTACTGTCACCACAATCATCTATTTTCACTAATCCTTGGGCTAAAAGACTGTTATATCTTTTCTCTTTGGGAGCAGCATGTATGCAACTAAACACTGACTTTCTTCTACCTTTGTGGCAGAATCGCAGCGACTCGGCAACATTGTCGCAAAATGTTAAAGTTCTTGCAGAAAGATTTTACTTTTGAAAAGTTTAAAAAAAAATCCTTTCTTTTCTGTAGAAGTTTGCACGTAATATTTGAATCAAGCATTTAAATAATAATTTTTTGACATGCTCAATTTACGCTGACAATATCGTAAATCGATGTAACGTTTAGACTGTATTTTTGGCAGTTATTGATTTTCACGTGGATTTTAAATATCCTGATATATTTCAAACAATATGGAAAATTCGAATCGTGCATTTGAGTGTTTACTTTTTAAGGCAATAATTCTATCTAAGTTTTGGCAGTTATTGCTATGGATTTCTCTGTAGTTTTTAAATCCGATATTTTTAATACGATATTATTTATTGCAGCAACCTAATATCAAAATTAAACACGCATTTGAGGAGTACGATTCGCGTGATTTCATTTCGCTGTCGATCTTTTTTTCATTGTGATGATTTTTTAACAAACTGTGAAGAAGGAAATAATTCAATGCCTCCTGCAAACAAAATGCAAGAATATCACCCGTAATTCGTAATATTAGTATAAAAATTTATTACATGTTCAATTCGAAATAAATTTATATAGTTTTTTTGTAAACACACAGCACTTGCAGAAAGATATTAGTGCTAGAGAGTTTTGTCGCAGATAGCTTGAAAAAATTCTGCCATAGGGGCTTCACCCTTGCATAAATCGTGATAAAGCTATCTGCTTCGTATCCCCCCTTCCTCGCTGCAAACTTTTTTTGCGCACACAGATACTTTTTTCCATATTATAAAATTTTTTTTAAAAAAGTTTCTGCAAATTTGGAGAATCACCACCAATGTATCCGTGTGCTCACGTGCGTCTATATTATCTAACTATGCTTATAGACAGGGTTGGGGATTTGGACTCTTAGATTTTACTGTCTTAAAGTGTCCAGAACCTTGAACTTTGGTAAAAGGTAAGAATTCCATAGGTATAACCATTGCACTCATAATAAATATTTGGTACTCTTTTTTATACAATTTGCACTAACTTATTTTAAAGGAAAATAATACCTATTATATAACTAAAATATTTATGATGTTTGAAGCTCTACAATTCAATGAACAACAAAAGTGAATACCTTATCCTTTAAATATGAATGAATACTTTTAATAGGTACTGCTAAATTATACTTTTGCATAAGGATAAATAATACAATATTAAAAATAATAATAAACTTTTTTAATAAGGCAAAAACTTGTCTTCATTTTTGTTTCTTGTTCAAAAATTAAACTTATTTATATTTTTTACAATATTTTTTAAAAATTTTGACATAATTTGAATAAAAGGGTTTTGGACAAGACGGTTTAATCCGTGAATTAATCAATTCCGTCCTAAACCATGCCAACTCTGCTTATTAGATAAAATAGTATGAACAGTTGACCGTATAAAGCAGGGATGGGCCAACTGTGGCCCGCCGGAAGATTTTATCCGGCCCGCGGACCGAATTTTAACTTTTTACTTTCTCTATTTTTGTTCTACAAAACATAGATTAACTAAAATAGTTAGCATTAATAGCTTCAATTGATAAAATGTTGAAAGCAAAAGTTCCCTATAGAATAGCCGTAGATTAGCTCCAACTAGTATTTGTCTTTCTCGAGGAGCAGACATATGGAATCTAATATAGGTGAATTGTACTTCACATGAGGCTTACTACGCATTTTAAGTTCCAATGAGCGGATTTTTCTTCCGGCGTGAGTTCTAACATAATTTACTGCGTATGGAAAACTGCCTTTTTGAGTTATTAGTAAACATTTTTAATCCCAAAATGGCAACTAAAAAATGCAAAGTTGATGTAGAGTGCCATGCGTTCAATGGTGAATTGACTTCATTTTATTTCAGAAGTTAGAATTTTTATTTTAGAAGTTTTTACTCGGCCCACCAAACTTTTTTTTTCTAGATTTTTGGCCCATGACCAAAAAAGTTTGCCCATCCCTGGTATAAAGCAAAGAACTGATAATACTTAAGGTTAAAATTTAGTGTTCGAATTCTGGGTCAGTACTTCCGGTTTATTTTTTACCTAAGCTTGAGAAAGCATGCTTTCAATTTAACTTTGAACACCACAAACAGATTCAGAAGACACCACATGATTGATATGATGCTAGTTAAGAAAAAATAACAGGCTGTGATATTTTATGCAAATTTAATCAAATAAGGGATCACGCTCAAAACATTGTAAGCCTGTCGCTTTATTTATATTATGATATTAATTTTCGCAAATTTATTTACCGCTCACAATCTTTTAGAATTTATGAATTATAGAAAACTCTTATGAACAATAAAATTACATGTAAATTAAATTGCTAAGTGCTAAAACCATTTCAAAATTCGTGTTATAATCACATTGTATTATAAATATCAGAATTTGAAAAATCACATGAAAATAAAAGATAAGAAAACCAGACTATAAGAGATTATTGTCTATTTTTGCTACTGTGTTTTTCTGTAACTCTTATTGATTTTTTAAATTAGCTATTTGCTACGTGTTAGTCTGTAAAATTGCACCTTGGCCTTAACGCTTAGAAGAAACAAAGAATAAATTACTTTTTTTATTTTATTTATTTTAACATAATGGAGGTTAAAATATAACAATGTTCTTATTGGCATATTGCAGCAAGCAACATAACGAAAAAATACTTTAAAATTTTTTTTTAAATATAAGAATAGGAAAATAATTCTGAAATTAAACTGAAAGAATAAAATTTAGAAAAACATCTTATTCGTTAAAATAATGTTAATGCATCTAATTCATTCCAACATTATGCATCTTAGCAGGTACGTGAAAATAAAGTTTAAGAAACTTTAATTCGTTAATGTTTTTGAAAGGGTGGCCCGCCGTTCCTGCCTTTTGATGTCTATAAATGTGCCCTCTTACAGTGACAGCAGATTGCTCTAATGGTTTTCTAAAACCTGGTGGACATGGTCTATTTTATTTAAATATTTCTTTTAGTCTTCGTGATTTTATCTAAAATTTGCTCACATTACTTTATTTTACACAGATATTTTTGTTAAAACTCTAAATCTCCGTAAGCATTTAAAAATTGCAGTCTTTAGTCTATTTAAAGTTACAAATTCCCATTATAAATTAACTGAAGAATTTATTATAAATGTAAGTAAATTAGTGTAAAATTTTTATTATAATTTTTTTTATAAATGTAAAGAAGGAAAAAAATTCTTTTTTTTTATTTGACAATATTCAAACTGAAAAAATTCACATACATATTAAAAAATGTACTTATTTAAGATTAAAAAAAAAGAGACAGTTACTATTATTATTATTTACTTATTTTTTGCCTTTTCATAATATTGCATGGTGTATTTAGATTCAAAAAATGTACTTATTTAAGATTAAAAAAAAAGAGACAGTTACTATTATTATTATTTACTTATTTTTTGCCTTTTCATAATATTGCATGATGTATTTAGATTCTATTTGAAAGTGATATCAACTTGCACAGCTTAAAATGAAAAACAAAAACAAAAAAAACATATTAAACAATATAAAAGATATTTTCAATGTGAATAAATTAACAAAAAAAAATTGTTGCAGGACAAGCATTTTATTGTGGAACATTTTCAGCTTCTTTAGAAAAAGAAACTGGAAATCTGTTTGCCCTTAATGTTATTGCTGTTACTGAAAAAAAAAGAGAGAGGACATAATTTGTTAGGAATGCGGTATAGAATTTGTCGCTTGTTGAGTAGAATTTTGAAATTATAACTTTAGGGGTTGATTGCCATATTTGTACCTGCTCAAGTTTTGCACGTTTCGACGGCTTCCTGTAAGATGCTTTAAAAAAAAAAAAAAAACCAGAAAAGGATTAAGTTGAAGGGTTTAACTCTTAGCTACCCCAAGGTAAACCTCAGATTTTTTTTTTTTTTTTTTTTTTTTTGCATGTTTAAAATTGTCTTAGCGCCTTGGTGATTAGTTGGTTACTGTTACAGATACCAGTTAGAAAATATCCCTAATATAACACTACAGAGGTAAAACTTCACTAGCTATAAAAATTAAGGTGCAAAAGATGAAAATTTTGTACCCATTCCAAACAAGTCGCTCATCAACACTTGAAATGTTCACTTAAGAATTGCTATTAAAATTTTTTAACTCGGTAGGACATTAAAATAGTTTTAATGCAGATGCATCTTCTATACATTTACTATACTTTATATGTAATCAATTTAAAAAAATTTTACCATTAAAATTCTGTTTTTTAACCTTAATTAAAAATTTCTGTTGTTGGATTTACTTAGCAATTTTTAAAGAATTACAGTGGCAGAATCGCGGCATCATTGTCGTAGAACGTTGCAGAGTACTTGTAGGAAGAATTTTCCTTTAGAAAGTAAAAAATTTTTTAGTTTTCTCTTCTGCAAAAATTTTCGAATTTTTTTTCTTTTTTTTTCTGAAATTATATTTAAAAGATGCCTTTTTCGCTCATCGGAAAGGAGAGAAATGTTCGTAATTTTCCGATTCTTATTTGAGAAGAATGAAAAAAAAAGTAACTTATATTGAAGCAAAAAAATTTCTTTTCTGTAGAAATATTTGAAAGATTTTTTTCCTCCCCAATTATATTTAAAAGATGCCTTTTTCACGCTTCAGAGGGGAAGAAATGCTCCTGATTTTTTTAAAAATTCTTATTTGGGAAAAATAAAGAAATTTTGGTTTTCTTTTCTTTTACAAATGTTACGATTTTTAGTTGTTTTTTTTTATGTGATATTATTTACAAAATGCGAAAAAAGAAATAATTAGTGTGATTTCCTCTTAAAAAATGTGAGAGAATCGCCCATGATATTAGAATAAAAAAATATTGCACATTAATTTTTTAAAAAATACATGCAAATTTATTATATATATATATTTGTAAATACAACGTTTGTGTTACTTTAAATTTAATTAATAACATGTATATTAGTTATTAATAAAAGTATCTCGCAGAAAGATATTAGTGCTAGAGAGGTTTGTCACAGAAAGCCCAAAACAATTCTGCCACAGAGCATACGAACTTTTTGTTACAACTGTCACCACTTAAATTTTAGAGGACTCCGGAGCTACCAAATGGACAGTTCACGAACCATGGCAATAAATAAATAAAAATTTAAAAACGAGAAAAAAAACGCGTCACACAACAGACCGACCGTGAAGATAAATTAGATCTTTAGACGGGCAGTAGGTTTTTTCGAAGAAGTCTACCAAACGACAGCTCAACGAATCTTTTAAGATAATTTCGAGATGAGCTTTGAATCGAAAGCATGTGAATCACTCGTATAGAACGACTGATCATTTTATTCTACGTGAAAATCTTTCTTATCGAATCGCCGGGATGATAGAAAAAAAAATAAAAAAATCTGGCCCAGTGCCGAACTGTTAGAACAGGACGCGTTCATTAGAAGCGATTCAAATGACTGATGCGTTTAGAGAGAATGGATAATTTAACACTCAAATGAGCCTGTCTGTCAATATAAGAAGGGTATCACAATAGAAGATTTAAATAGAGTTTGTTTACTGAAAAACGCATACTCGGAATATAACTTGGCACAATTTAAAATATTTCGTTATGAATTTGCAAGAAAGTTTTCATTTCTAGATAACAATTTTTAAAAAATATTTCTTCCTCTGAAATTATCACAATCATATCCTCTATCACAATAGAAGATTTAAGTAGAGCTTGTTTACCGAAAAACGCTTACTTGGAATATAAATTCAGCACAATTTAAAGAATTTGTTTAATTTGCAAATCAGTTTTTATTTCTAGATGAAAAAAAATTTAAAAATATATAAAAGCAAATTTTTCAGATTTAGTGAAGTACTGAAAAATAACGAGTCTGGTTGAAGAGTTCGTAAAAGTATCAAAAACTGGAAGGGGGGACTTTAGATCCATTGCCCCCCGGCAATGGATCTAAACTACTGAAAAATTGATTTTTCCGGTAGATATTTTTTATGTTTTTTTACTAAGTCGAAACTGAAACAAATTTAAACCAGGGCTCGAAAAACCGCCCGTCCTCGGCGGTCAAAAATTCCCCGCGGACAACGAATTTCTCGAATCCGACGTCCGCGCGGACGGCTATTTTCCCGTTAATGCTCGTGATACATTTTCAATTTTTGTTATTAGAATTGATGTTTTCTCTGTCTGGGAGTACTGCAGCGGTTGAAAAGGGCTTTTCAGCCATGAACTTACAAAAAAAAAAAAAAAAAAAAAAAAAATACATTACGTACTAGTCTTAAACAAGAAGCGTTAAACGCAATTATGAACATCTACCTAAATGGAAAACCCCTTTCAGATTCCTGCGCAGAAACCTCTGTCTTGATTGTGGAACTGGCAAGCGTCATATTTGGTTAATTTAAAAAACGCGCAGTACCCTCGGATAAATTGACATTCTAGATGACTTGACCTTTGTCATTTAAATTATTTCATAAAAGAAATACTAGGTTACTATTAGCAACTTAGTATTTCTTTTATTACTGTATAATGCAATCCTAGTATTTGTAATCCTAGTAACTACTAATTCATTGTGCAATTTATATAATGTTTGTAATAAATAAGAGAAAATTATACTTTTATTTATTTAGAAGCTGCGGGTTAGTTTCAAAGAGGACGGGTACATTGTTGGACATGCCGTCCTCGGACACGGTTAAAATTTCTGAGTTTTTTCGAGCCCTGATATATTTCATGCCGTGTGGGGGGGGGGGATAATTTTGGGGGCAATGGTAAATGCATGGTGCTTAGCGTTTTTAAAAAGTGCTTAATTTTCTAATTTGAGGTATTTCTGCTTTACCATGCCGCATGGTGCGTAGCGTTTATGAAAAGTGCTTGAAGGTGCCATTTTCGATATTCGTTTTTTAAAAGCCCTTGGGTGCTTTTTTCATTGGCTGTTTTTAAAGATTGCTTAATTTTTCGTTTTCGAGAATGACATTTTTTATTTACTATGTCGATTTTCTTCAGGTGTTATGTAAAAGCGTGCTTTTCACATTGTTCTATTCAACCTTTTTATAATTCATTCAACCATAATCTATTTCGCCTTTCTTCGGTCCATAGCGTATGAAAACGCCAATCATGTTACAAGTTTGATGAAGTACTTGGGAGTCCGCATGTGTGTCTACTGAGCTGGGTTCGGTGAGATTATTGCACTTTCGTGTGCAACTCTGCTGCATTTTGCAAGATATTCTCAATTTCAGGCTTCACTTTCCATCCTTTGATATCGAACCAAAAAATCTCTTTATCACTTTATAATCGCTAATATAATCAAGAAAAGAGTTTTTTTTTTCAGAAACTAGTTATTTTATTATGGTCATGTAAAGTCTTTGAAAATTATTTTGCATTTTGTTAATGTAGTGCTTGAAAATATTTTTTGAGTCCTTAACAAGTACTTAAAAGGTGCTTATTTTTGCTGAAAAATTTAGCTACGCACCCTGTAATAATCTGTTAAATAGTTATCCATTCTTATCAAGTATAATGCATAAAATGTATATAAATTTTATTAAGGAAAACCGGCAGAACGAGGTCGGAACTTGCACGTAGTTATTAGTAATATCCTATAATACCTGATCAGTTGACATTTTTAAAGGTAAATAGCGTCAAGAGGAAGAGGAGATTAACCGATTTCCGTCAGTTACGGCATTGAAAAACAAAGTTGCAATCAAATTAATTTCCTCCCTCTGAAGATACGGAATGCTTGCTAAAGTACAAATTGAATATGGTTGATGTAATAGGAGATAAATTTGGTTAATTACCTGTTAAATTGACATTTATCCAAAAAAAAAAAAAAAGCATCTAAAAACTAGAGTGTTGCAGATTAAAATAATGAAATTAGAAGAAAATAAAATCATTATCAAAACTTGACGAATGCGAAAAATTATGTAGGAAATTTCTGAAATCATAAGCCTCGCCTCGCATGAAAATTACGCGATTGCTGTAAATGAAAGCAAATGTTTCTTTTGAATTTTCACATGATTTTTTAAAATCCCGATAATATTATGATACAGAAAATCAAATAGCGCTGTACTGAATTTGCCGCGGTTATTCTATCGTTTTTCAATCAATTTTTCTGCAGTTATCGTTACTGATTTTCGCATATTTCTCCAAATTTTTAATGCAATATTATTTATTAAAACTCAAGAATCTCGAAATATACATTTAATTAACCCCTTTTTGACGCACCCGATTTATGTGATTTCGCCCCTTAAATATGCGTGGCCTTCTTATCAATCATTTTTTCAGTTATTGCCGTTGATTTCACGGTTTATTTATTTATTATTATTTTTTTTTAATGCGATAACTTAAAAAGTGCGTAAGAGGAGGACTATATAATTTTTTCAATATATATATTTGAGTTGATGAGAAAAAAAAATCGGAATTTTTTGTATACAATTGTAAAATTTGTTTATCCAACGATGCAGAAAATGACTTAAGTGAATGTTTATTATCATTTTTTTTAATGCTAGTCGTATTTTGAATATTGAGGTCATACATTTTTTTTACATAATTTTGAAGAACGTAATTTCACTTAGAAAAATGCAAAATTTTAGTAAAATCGATCGAATAGTTCTTGAGATATCGAATTTTACAAAAGTATCATTAAAATTCCATTTTTCAGGAACTGTTCGACCGATTTCGCTGAAATTTAGTATTTCGCAATCTAAAATCCCATTCTTTAAAATGATGTAAAGAATTGTATACCTTATAATTTAAATTTTTTTTCAACTATCATTAAATAAAATATTGCAAAATGATAAATATTTACTAATAGTTACTTTTTGCGTGAAATTTTCTTTGGATTTACAAATTGTGTTCAAATTTTTTTTCGCTTAAAATGTTCTAGAGATATACGTAAAAAATAAAATTAGCATTAATGGGTCCAAACTGTTGAGACCATATTTCCTAGATTACTCCTATTCAGAAATCGTCATAAATGGGTATGTTATAATGTACGTCATAAGTAAAGTTCGTTTTTGTGTCTCGTAATTTAAAATATCCTGTTTACTAATTATTTGGCAGATTTGAAGTTGCCCCATAGAAGGTTGAGACCTAAAAAGATAAGATCCAATCATTAGATTGAAAGTTATTAAGGATGGTCCGTTTATTTTTTTGCGCACTGGGCTTATGTACCTTTTTTACATTGAGCATGCAAGGTACACTCTCCGATGAAACTTTACATATTGAATTTGAATGAGATATGTCGATGGGATTATAGCTTTATAATTATAAATAATTTTTTCATTTTAAAGTGCAGTTCAAAATATTGTACTTTTTATATGAAAAAGAGCCATTGACCAAAAATTGTATTCCTCTTACATAGGTGCCAACTCTACTGGATTTTGCCAGTTTCTCCTGGTTTAATTAAAATTCTCTTGATTTTTGTACATTTTAGAAAATTCCCTAAAAAAATCCCTGTTGAAATAAAATTTTTGTACAGATTATTGCTTGCTTGATTGAATACTTAAACAAGTATTACTAATACATAAAGAAGTGAACCTCATTTATAGAAATCAGTTAAAAAAAATTTTTGTTCTAAAATGTTCAGTTTATTTTTTATTGTGAACTCTCTTTTTAAATTAATTAAAAAAAATCTTTTAACTATCTTTGATGAATTAAATGCTAATTAATATTCGGAATTATGAGTAAACATAATACATAACATTTCCAGTCTGTTTAATGCAGGGTTCGCCAAGTAGGCCCACTTTGAAAAAATCCGCCCGGGCTTTATTGTTTGGGCCCACCTTGAAAAAACCCATTTGGTGGGGTTTTTTCACAAATTGGTTTTTTAAAATTTGGTTGAAAAAGAAGTATCTCCTAATACTATCATTGGACACATTGTGGAAGTTAACAAATATTTTAGAAATGTGCATCAAGCACATGTATGGGCAAATGAAAAAAACTGCTTGATGCCCCAATTACCAAAAGATATTGCTCTCGTGCATCAAAAAGAATCTTATAATAATATGTCAAAAATATTAAATAATGTTGGGCTTTACCAATAAACGATCAATTTGGAAAAACAGATATCAATTGTTTCTGAAGCTTTAAAAAAGCTTCAGTCAGAAAACATTTCAATTTCAGAAGCTGTTAAAATATGAATTAACTTACTATCGTGTGATGAATTAGAATCCCCATAAACATTTTGCAAAAAGATTCCATCCGGCAATTCAGCCACCTCATTTATTAGCATATGCATCCTGGATCCCGAAACAAGAGGACAATTTTTAAATGATGAACAAAAGCAATTAGCAGAAAACTGTCTTTCTAACCATCATCCAGAATTTCTGGCATTCAAAATTTCTGATCCCGAATATTTTCCAAAATCAATGATGCTTGATACTGTTATTCAACAATTTTCATCAAAAAATAGAAAATTATGGCAAAAAAAAAAGAAAAAAATTACAAGCTTCCACAGAATTTCTGCCAATTCTTTTTTTCTTTACACTCAGCACCAGCAACTTTCGGTTTGGTGTGGAGTAAACTACGAAATAGATTAGGAATAGATTGATAAAGCTACAAAACTCGTAAAAGTGTATCACCATCTAAGAGAGAAATGTAATAATAAATAAATAAAAAAAGGACCTTTTTTTAAGTTAACTCTTAACATCTGCTGACAATTTTTAACTATTTGGAGAAAGTTTATCACCATCAAAAAAGTTAAAAATTAAAATATTGCTTTTAAGATTTTTTAAACATTATTTTAAAGATTTCTTTTGAATAAATTTTTTTTTGTTTCTTTTAATCATGTTTAAAAAAAGAAAACAAACGAATTTTTTTTTCTATTAAGTGATGCATTAAACAACAATTAACAAATTTAAAGTTTTATTTTCTGGTTTAAAAAAAATAAGTTAAAAACTTTTTATGCATGTTTTTTTATTATTTTAAGATTAATTTGTTTTTTGAAATTATAAAGTTCAAATTTATCTAAAAATGCAGTCATTTTTCTATGGATAAATATTTGAAAAATGGGACAAGTAACTGATACTCTTTATAATTATACATAATTTTATCTTCACTTTCTATTAATCATATTTTAAAAACATAGAAGACTATTAAATATTTATTCGTTTAATTTTATTAAAGGTAAAAGTCAAAAGAAATTTTTTTTACTGATTATAAATATTTATTGATTATAAATTTGTAATAAGTAATATATATATATATGCTTAATAAATATAGTAAATAGAGGTGTGGGAAAACGAAAAGATTAATAAACTTGTTCCTTTTATATTACTGTTGCATTTATATTTTATAGTGCTTCAGATAAAAATTGTGAAACGTTATGTATTTAACAATTCAAACACGTATTAGTGATAGTGCATTGTTTAAACTTATTTTATTATATATATATTTGGATTTATTTATATTTTTAAGCTTTTACAACACTATTTAATAAATAAAAATATTTACTCAGTAAAATGTTAAAGTTTATGAGCACTAAATGAAAAACCCTAATATTCCCCGGGTTTTTTTCATATAAAACCCAATTTTCCCCGGGTTTTTTCAATAAAACCCGGGCGGGTTGGGTTTTTTCAAACCCTGGTTTAATGTCAATCATAACTGGAAAATATTGTAGTTTATCTATTTTGATGACTATGAAAATCCCTAAAATTCCCTATGTGTGAAATATTTAGTATATTATGCGACACTTATCATAAAATTTGTATTATTTCGTTAAATCTACTAGATTTTTCCTATCCGTGTTGGCAGCTATGTATATTTTTATATGCTTTATTATTTATAAAGTCGGGATTCCACCAAAAGAAATTCGATCATTTTAGGGTTCCATAGCCGAAAATATTTGGAAACCGCTGATGAATGTTTTAACCCGTGAATGAAGTTTCTTTTTTATCATCCTGCAATCTCCTGTGCAGTCATATGTGTGAGCTGGTTGAACTTGGATATCCTGCGTTTTTTGGATCTTGTTATCACATCAAGTCTGGAGTTTTGACTGTTGATGAAGTGCCTATCACTGAGTGCGGTGAACCGAAAGTTACACTCCTTGACCATATTATTAGACACACTATGATATTCTGTGTAAAATCTTAATTATCAGGTGATAGATACTATGCAGCTTTTTTTGTTTTTACGAGACTAAAACCGGTTTGTACTTGTTTACGTTCGTGTGTCAATTAGTTAACATCGTAATGCAATACGTTAAAAAAAATATTAATATAAATAGGAAGTATATAAAAAATCTCCTAAATAAAAACCCATTACATGTGTGTTTAAATATAAAAGTATTGCCTATAAACTAGAACAAGACATGTCATTATTAAAAAACTACAGTGCGTCTAATTATTATAATATACCTGATATAATAATTTATTCTATGTTTATATAATATATCGTCTAATTTATCCAATCGTCGAATTTATATTATATGTCGTCTAATTTAACCCATTGATACACTAACATAAAGCCAGTTTCAGTCGCGTAAAAACAATAAAGCTGTAAAAGTATCACCTGATAATTAAGATTTGATATAGAATCTTATAGTCTGTCTAATAATTTGGCCAAGGACTGTATAATTGTTAAGAAAGATTTATGACGCAGGGATGAGATTTTTCCGCTTTTTAGCGGATTTCCGCTTTTTTCACTTTTATCTCTTAAATTTCAGCTTTTTTATCAAAAATTCAGATTTTCTAAAAATTTCATTTTTTTAAATAAGTATTCCGCTTTTTCAGAAAATTCACCGATTTTTAAAGAGAAACAGAAAATTCAAACTACATAGCTCCATCCTTTCTCATTTTTACTGATTTTACCTATTTTCTCCCCTTTTACACGCAGCACATAAGATTTTCCGAATTTTTAACCCACCCTCCAGATAGATCCGATTTTCGTAGTTCAAACGGCGCTGCTTCTGACAAACCTTTTAGAGGTCCCAAACCTGGAATCTGCTAATATTTCGATTCTTATTCAATCGATTTTAATATCACATATAGCTTTTCATATTTGTGTGTTGCGATTCTTATTCATGCGATTTGAATATTGTACGTTGCGATTCTTATTTACGAGATTTAAAAATCCGATATTGTAATTAGTATTTACGTCTTTTTAAAAACCTATGTAGCGATTCGTATTCACGCAAGTTTCAAATTCGATGTGTTGATTTGCTCATGCGGTTTATAATATCAAACATTAATTTTCGTATTTATACTTGATTTTAAAATGAGGCATTGAGATTCGCATTCACGCATTCTAAAAGTTATGCATCATAATTCTTATTTATGCAATCTAAAAATTACGCATCATGATTCGTATTTACGCAATCTAAAAATTATGAATCGTGATTTGTATTTACACGTTTTAAAAATTCTATATCCCAGTTTGTGTTTTCTCATTTTCAAAATCGTATATCTAGATTCATATTCATGTGATTTCAAAATCCGTAGTTCTTATTCATATTCACGCAATTTTAAGATCAACTATCGCGATTCTTGTAAGAAGTAAATTTTTTTAAAATTAGTTACTATAAAGGTGACTGTTTTTCTAATGACGATTATTAGTATATGTAAGTGTTACAACATCAGAGAAACTGGAAGGGAATATATTCAAAACTTACATTCTGTGCTTGCAAAGAAGAAAAAGTAGGATTCGTCACAAGATGTTTGAAGATGGACTAACGACTAAATATAGCAAACATAAAAGATCTAGCAAACAAAAGCAATCACTTTAAAAGGGATTTAATTTTTAAAAAAATTTTGGGGAAAAAGAGTTAATTAACTCATCATCAAAATTTTATTTATAATTGCTGTTATTTATGCTATAAAATGCAAAATTCTTATCAAATAAAAAACAATTATCTAAACAGTTGCTGATTGTCATGTAATTTTTCAAACTAAAATAACAATTTTTGTATGTTAAGGAGTTACTATATATTTCTACTTCACTCTTATTGATATGTTTCAGAGGGCTGTAGTTAGATTAGACTATAATATGAACATAATGATTTGGTTCATTGTTAAAATTTTTTTTCCAGTATAATTTAAAAAGTAATATTACTGATATATTTGCTATAAATCACATAACAGTATTTATTAAAAGAAATGTAATATTAATGTATATTCTCAGTAGTTTTAATTTGCTAAACCAGGTAGTTTTTCAAGTAATAATTGTCTCTTATGTGAACTGAGGAAAAATATAATTTCCAGCTTTATTTTTTCAATTAGTAATTTTTTTTTCCACTAAATGTTAAGTATCAATGTAATCGTTTTTATAATAATAGATTAGTACACAATTGTATGTCAACACATTATTTATTACCTTAAACTGTCTGGAATTTGTTATTAAAGGGTTGCGCTTGCGTAAAATTTACTATCGTCGAAATTCAGCTTTTTTGCGTTTTGGCTAATCTCATCCCTGATGACAGACACTATAAATAAAAATTAATAAACAATAGTAATAATTAAAAAACACCGTTGCGTTGCGTTAACATGTGTTTTTTAAATGAGTTCTTTATACTGAATAAATTTGTTAAAATTCTTCTGGCTATTTGAAGTACATTTCCTCGGTATACAAGAAAATGTATAAGTAATTAATAGAATTTTAGGGGGAATTAAAATGATTTTTGCTGAACAAAGACAATTTAAATTTTACGTTAAGAGTGGGCCCAAGTTTATTAGAGTTATTAAAAGTAAAACTTCTGTAAAGGAAAATAATAAGAAAAGTCAAGAAAAATAATTTATTTGAATTGCTTTTAATGTCAGTGAGTCATTGTGTGGATTTATGTTTATAGAAGCCTTAGACAAAGAAAACATTGTCAATATTATTTTATGGCATGCCAATTTGTCGCCAATAAAACTCCAAAAGCTGTTGCATTAAATTTGAAGCGAATATCTACTGAAAGATGCGAGAGCTCATCTGGCCATTTCTAAGATAAGCCGAATGAAAAGATTTTTTGTGTTTCCTAAGTGATTTTTTTTTCCCTATCTGTATATGCCTACTGTTAAAAAAAAAGTTTTTTTTTTCCCCGTCTTAAATCCACCACTACAGTTTTATCTGCTAATGATATTATGAAGTGTAGAAATATAATGCTTTAATTGAGGTTGCAGATGAATGCAAACGTAAATAGAAAGCAATTTGGTATGTTGCGACAAGTTAGTCTGCATCCAACACCTTCGTTAAGGCTAAGTGCTTTATAAGTATCAGTTTATGGCTCATATGTGTTTTCTTTCTTTTTTTTAATGGAAATTATATGTGAAACTATATTTACTTAGGGATATACGAGGCCCCACTGGATATCTTACAGGGATCTGTCCAGACATTTTGTGAAAGGTCCTGTTTTTGTAAAATTGTGAAAAAACTACTCATAAGTTGTGAATATAAAATAAGCTTTAAGTCACATTCTTTCAACCAGGGTCCTGCTTTTGTGAATTTATGCAAATAGGGTCCTGTTTTTGCAAAAGAAGTTTTTAAATTGTAAATCGATACAAGATTCTGCTCAACAATTGCTGCTATTAAATTAGAGATGCAACATACAAATAATTTAGCCTATACTGCTCAACACGGAATGTTCATTCCGGACGAATAATGGAAACAAAATCACTCACATTTTTAATCATTTCAATTGACATATTTTAAATAACACAACTTAGTTATGTATCAATAATGTGTTACGCATTAAGTAAACTTAAACAATTCTTGCATTTATAATATTTTAATTAAAAAATTGCCAGAAATTAATTTTTATTTACATAATATTATATCACTTAATTTTGTGAATAAATATAAATTGATCAATTATTTATTTACAAAAAAAATTATGATTTAGTATTAATAAGAATGCGTACACGATGTTTGTAGAAGTAGAATTATTTTCTTGGAATACTATACTTGGAATTTAAACTTATTGAAACTTAGTTTGTCTCGAACAGTCTTCCTTGCCCCCCCCCCGGGAAGGGTTTATTCCATTAACAAAACAATAATGAAGATAAACAAATTTGTGAAGGGTCCGTTTAAACCTTGGCCAAAGGATACTGTGACTACTCTTTGTTCGCCAAGGTTTAAACACTCCCCTGGCTCATAGCAGAAAAAGTTGAATTTTCCTTTGAATCATTGTTGGAGAAAAAGAAAAATTTATTAAAACATGCTATTAGTAGCAAGTTATATATATATATATATTTTATGTAAGTTTACGGTAAATTTTGCTTACTTGATCGAAAAAATTTAATTCTACGTCTAATTCTACTCTACCGAAAATAAATTTTTGAATTCGTTTGATGCGTAAAAGTAAAATTTTTCTGGTAGCATATAAAGAAGTTGTACTGAGTTCTCTTTATCTATTCGGCGGTTAACCGTTAAAGAAAGAAATACCTCTTTTAAAAACATGAAAATGAGGATGTGAATTCACTACATGCAAATAAGATTGTTCTTAATACTTATCTATTCTACTTTCAAGCTCTTCTTTAAGTACTTATCAAGTACTATCTGTTCTATTCAAGGGCATGTCTTTAAACCGATTCCCAGCTTTATTAGATAACACGAAATACTTGATAACTTTGCGATTTTCGGCATGCGTATGAAACAATATATGAATGGAAAAATTAAGTTCTATTTAGGTACTTGATATGCTACATTACGATTGATTTATTACAAATATCGAGTCGTATTGGCTCAGGGGATAGAGCGTTCGCTTTCCAATGAGGTGAACCGTATTTGAATACCAGCGATGGCTGGACGATGCGAATTCCGCAACCGGCTCCCACCGACCACAGTGCTGACGTAAAATATCTTCAGTGGTAGACGGATTATGGTTAAGAGACCCCTTGCTGTCAGGTTAACCGTGGGAGATCTTTGTAGTTTCTCCCTCTCCTTGCAACGCAAATGCGGGGTTAGTTCCATCAAAAGGTACCCCATCCCTCAACAAAATACGAGAATATCACCCTTAATATTAGAATTAAAGATTATTACTTGTTCAATTAAAAACAATTATATATATATTTGTAAAGACAGCGCTTTTGATGTTTTAAATGAGTAACATATATGTTTGTTATTATTAAAAGTATCTTGAATAAAGATTATTAAAACTAGAGAGTTTTGTCGCTGAAAAGCCTAAAAAATTCTGCCTCAGGGATGTTATTACATGCTGCAGAAGAACATGTATTGGGATGGCAATGGTAATTTTAACTAAGACTTCCACAACAGCTGTTTTCAAACGAAGCCTTAGTACATATACATACAGCATTAATACATGATTCACGTAGCAAAAAGAAGTCTACATTTCCGGCCCCTAACATCAAGCTTTTAATACCTGACCATCAAAGCACCCTGTCTCTGTTACATAGAGATGATTAATCTAATTGTCATCTGCTTTGTTTAAGTAAAAAAAAAAATTTTTTTTTTGTGAACAACGTTTGAGTTTTTTTTCTCTCTTTTACTTTTTAAGTAAAAATAATCTTCGAAGCATTTTTAATTTTCGTATACATAAAATTTTGTTCGAAAATTCTAAAAAAGCCTTGTTTTTGTTAAGATTTTTATTGGTTTGGTAAAGTTTTCTTCTTCCTATGTTTCTTTTATGTAAAGATGTAATTAAAAGTGTTTGATCTTATTAATGAATTATATGTTTTCATTTAAAAGCTGAGGGGAAGAAAATCAAAAACATTTGTTCTGTTAAATAAAATCTGTAAGAATAATAGTTTGAAGAAGATTTTTGGAATGAAAACTACCAATTATCTATTATATAGTGAATATACCTAAATTTAATTTGCTATCTGTTTAATATATGAAAGATGATAAATGAGTGACATTTTATATACAAGTGTAATTGAGATGTCCCCCCCCCCAATTATCTGAAAGGGAACGGAATATAAACCCAAGTGGATTTCCAAATTCTGGACTTAAACAAGACAAAACAATGATAGTTTTTCTCTCTTTGAATAGCGTTATATATGTAGGATATCTGCACACCTGAAAAATCACGGAAAGTCATGTCATGATTTTAATTTATATGAAAACTACTATAACTATATATATATATATATATATATATATATATATATATATATATATATATATATATATATCATGGATTTAGATCATTGAAAAATCTAATTTTTTTAAAATTAAATTTTTCAATGATCTAAAACCCCCCTCAATTTCACGGTGTTCTGTTCGAAATATCTGAATTTGTAACAAAATCCCCACTCACTGTCATATTTTATTGAAATATAAAATGTTTTTATCCTGTTCTTTAAAAATTATGGTGTTCTTTCAAAAAATGAAAGAAAGAACATCATTTCTAGAATGAATTATCTTTTAAACTTCTGAGATTTTAGAATTTTTTATTTATTTTTTATTTTATCAATTTCAAATCCTATCTGAAGCAAGCCAGTCATTGGCGAATTTTTTTTATTTGGAAATGAGAACAAAAGAATCAGGAGCATTTCTTTCCTTTTAATGTTATTATAATGCTTTTTTTAATTTATTGTTGTGTTTTTGTCAGAGAAGATAGTAACTTTGTTAAGTCATGAATTTGAAAATCTAAAATGGAGCAGATAAGCATTTAACGTAAACAACATATATTTCTGGCCATATATCAGTCAGGAGGCTCCTGGTCTCAAATCTCTATTAAAAGAAAAAATATCTATATTAACTTGTTTGTTCGAAGTACTTATCGTAGATTAATCATTCTTGTTTTGTCTGTAAGATGACTCCTGGGAAAGCCTTTTCTCGCGGAATCACTGTAACCACAATTCACACAACATCTTGTTGGAAGTGGTTTCATGTTAACTTCCGAGGATATATATATATAAAAAGCTATTGTATTAGGTTTTATTTATACATTCCTTAACTCAAATGGTTTATCTTTCTGTCAACATCAGTTAAACGATCTCTTCTGATAAAAATGCATTCTATTCTAAGCTTTCTTTTCGTCATTTTTTTTATATGATCATTTAAAAAAAAAATTCTAAACATAAAAGGATGAATGTATTTCTACGAAAAGATCTTAAACTTGAAAGAATTCGATTAGTAAACTATGAAGACTTCGCGGCTGTTAGCTAGCTACCCGTAGTGTTTAAAAACGTCGTTTTAAGTTACTAAAATTGGCACAGGGCTGGTATTTTTTCTAGCTACAAGTATTCACGATATAAATATTTTTATTAAAAATTAATATTAACGCGTGGCACAAAGTATTCTTGAGAATACATAAAAAATATTTCTTTAAAGCACTTTTACAGTCACATTATAACATCACATTTCTTTGGATAAAAATTTTTTTGAAAACAAATTTAGGCGAAAGAACGGGATCGTATATTGACGCTTAGGTTAAAGTATTCTTGAGAATACATAAAAAATATTTCTTAAAAGCACTTTTACCGTCACATTATAACATCACATTTCTTTGGATAAAATTTTTTTTGAAAACAAATTTAGGCGAAAGAACGGGATCGTATATTGACGCTTAGGTTAAAGTATTCTTGAGAATACATAAAAAATATTTCTTAAAAGCACTTTTACCGTCACATTATAACATCACATTTCTTTGGATAAAATTTTTTTTGAAAACAAATTTAGGCGAAAGAACGGGATCGTATATTGACGCTTAGGTTAAAGTATTCTTGAGAATACATAAAAAATATTTCTTTAAAGCACTTTTACAGTCACATTATAACATCACATTTCTTTGGATAAAAATTTTTTTGAAAACAAATTTAGGCGAAAGAACGGGATCGTATATTGACGCTTAGGTTAAAGTATTCTTGAGAATACATAAAAAATATTTCTTAAAAGCACTTTTACCGTCACATTATAACATCACATTTCTTTGGATAAAAATTTTTTTGAAAACAAATTTAGGCGAAAGAACGGGATCGTATATTGACGCTTAGGTTAAAGTATTCTTGAGAATACATAAAAAATATTTCTTAAAAGCACTTTTACCGTCACATTATAACATCACATTTCTTTGGATAAAATTTTTTTTGAAAACAAATTTAGGCGAAAGAACGGGATCGTATATTGACGCGTAGGTTAAAGTATTCATGAGAATACATAAATAATATTTCTTAAAAACACTTTTACAGTCACATTATAACATCACATTTCTTAGGATAAAATTTTTTTTGAAAACAAATTTAGGCGAAAGAACGGGATCCTATATTGACGCGTAGGTTAAAGTATTCTTGAGAATACATAAAAAATATTTCTAATGCAACTAGAATGAAAATTATTGTTCTAGAATCATTAAAATTTTTAATTCATTACGAAGTATTAATTAAGATTAATGGTTTTAATAAAAAAAAACTCCTTTAAAGTTTGGCTATTCATCTTTTTAAAGCATCCGTTTATCAATTCACTGAAATTCGGTCTAATAAGAAAACATTAATAATATATTAAAATTACTAACTTACCTAGAGTGTATAATAAAAGCATTCATACTAATAGTAGAAGGATATGCAGTTTTTATAGTATTTAAGTCCTTATAAATCAGGGTTAAAAAAAAATTTTTTTTTTTTCTGAGAGGAGGGGGTGCACAAGGTTTGAGGGCGTATGATCCAGAAATAATACACTACATATTAGTTTGCACAACCTGCGGCCCGCGGTAGCTCCTGAACCTTAAAAATTAAAAACTTTTATATTTTTTTGGCAAAAGAAAATTTGAAATTTTGAATTGCGTAATTAAGTTTTTGAACGCCATAAATTTAAATTAATGTAGTCTTTTCATCCCTTTTATCGGTGGTTATCACTGTGAATTTCCAATGTTTTAAAAATACCAACAATTTTGACATCTCGACAATCCCGAAAAAAATATTGTGTTAAGTATATGATAGGGTGCATTTAGAATTCTTGCTGGGGGCGCTCCTAAGTCTATGTAATGAGACATTTGATTAGGTAGTTCTATAATTAAATTTTCAGCTTGAAAAGGCAGAGAGGAATATATTTTACTGAGAAAAAAATAACCATGCTTCTTTGTTTCATTTTCTATGATTCGTAAAAGTACTAATTTACTTGTTACGAACAACAACTTTCGAGCTTCCAAACAAGAAATCGGAAAAAGAATTATCTTCTAAGAATTTGTTATTTAATAGTACCATCTTTGTTCTATTTTTAAAAGAATGAAATTTAAGCTAATAGAACAACTTTAGTTTTTATTGAAATATTTTTATTTATGTTTTGAAATTTCATGTATGAATGTATTGTGTACTGTTACGGATTGCTTTGTGTCATAATCTTTTTTTATGATTATTTAATTTATTATGAGATGAATAAAGAAAATAAAACAAGTATTTAAAACGTTTTTTCTTTCTCTTTTAATTGTATTGAAACTTTATTTTAAAGATTTTTATTCAAAGCTTGAAGAATTAAAACAGTAAAATTTTCAATTATTTTAATTTGTTTTCCTAATTTCAATTAGATTTAATAAGAATTAAATTTAATTTGTTTTGCTAATTTTTTTTTTTCAAACTGTATTACTATTTTAACTGCTTTTTCTTCTTATTTTTTTTCTTCTTTCAGAAATATTTTTATTGAAAGATTTTTTGTTTTCAATGTTGACTATTTATCCACTGTCGTGAAAAATTTATTTTTTCCGCACGAGATACTTCTTTCTTTATTTTATGCCTATTTTATAGACTTGCACTCGAATAGATGTCAATCAAAAGTATCAAATAATAATAATCTATATATATAAAAGAAAGTCGTGTTAGTTACTTCACTTATAACTCAAGAACGGCTGAACCGATTTAGCTGAAAATTGGCAGGGAGGTAGTTTAGAGCCAGGAGAAGGACATAGGATACTTTTTATCCCGTGCGATAAACCGTTCCAGCGATATCAGTGAAAGTCGAAATGGAATTTTCTGATTGGTTAAAAGCTAGCCATTGTTTTAAATTTTGCTATAAACGATTCAATTTTCAAATATCTTGAAGATAACAACAGTGATATTTTCTATCTTATAACTCTATTCATTTAGAAAAGTAAATTAAAGTAAATTGCATATACTTTAATTTTTAATTCGCGCTTTTCTTTATGTCAGGTGAGCACAAGCAAGTAAAATCAACGAGAATAGATTTCTTAATTGTTGGTCGTATCACGGATTCAGTACTGTGAAAACTGTTTAATAAATATAAAGACAAAAGCAAATTTCATTCAAATTGCACGTTTTCAGAAATATTTATATTTAGTACGTAATTTTAGGTTAGCAAAATTAAATATACTTTTCGAAGATTTCAGTGCTGTGACAGTTGTCATTTGAAAACTATTAGTTTGTTTGTTTATTTATGCAAAGTTTTCGAATTCATCCATTTTATTTCTTTCATTTATAAAATTGATTTTTGTTTTAAATCTTATAATTTTCATATTTCTTATTCATCTCATTTTTATTGCTCTTTTTATTATTTAAAATATGTATGTGATATTTCGATTTAGCAAATTTGCGACCACTGCCAACTTTTACATTTCTTTTTCGTTGTCAGAAAGAATATTTGCAAAAATATGCCGCCTAAGCAAATCGCTCTTAGTCGGTCGACATCTCAAGCGCGCAAAAAGAGAACTACCCGTGTTTCAGAAACATCGGAGCAACGGGAAAAAGACTTGAAACTAATCGAGAACAGAATGCTTTTGCCCGTTCCTTAGAAACGTCTGAGCAACAGGAAAGAAGACTGTCAACAAATCAACTACGAACTACACAAGCCCGTTCGTCGGAAACATCAGAGCAACGGGAAGCAAGAATGAAAACCGACCGAGAACGCATTTCGCTATTCAGACGCTGCCAATACTCTGATTTGAATTTCAGTGCATTTCACTATGATCCGACAACAAACTATAGTCTTCCCCCAAGTGTCATCATCGGAGAAATATATCAATTATGTATGTTTTGTAATGCTCTCAAATTTAAAAATGAAACAGCTGAAATTTGCTGTTCTAGAAGCATACAGAAACTACAAGATTTTACGTCGCCTGCCGAGACATTATCAACCTTCGTATCAGGTCAAACAAACCAATCGAAACATTTTTTGGCGCATATACGCCGGTACAATTCGTGTTTCTAAATGACTTTATTCGGTGCTACACGTATCCTGAACGAGAATTACATCCCAACATTCAAAGTGCAAGGCCAAATTTATCATCGTGCAAGGATCACTTCTTTCAATGCCTAACGCAGATCATAAATTTCTACAAATTTATTTCATGGATAACACAAATGATCAAGTCAATCAACGTTGTCAGGTAAACAATGGCACTAAACGAAAAATTGTTACCGTATTACAAAAATTTTTCGATCAACATAATCAGTTAATTAGGCTGTTCACAATTGCCCTAGACTAAATGTCATCCGATATTTACAAAGTTGTTATTAGAGCTGAAAAAACACCTGTAGGCCACCACAAAGAAAAATACAATGCGCCAACATTGGATGAAGTGGCTATTGTTATAGTTGGCGAAGAATTTACCTCCCGCGATACAGTTCTTCATCGCAGAAATCGTGACGTTCAAAGAGTTCTCAGAAACGTATCGATCATATGATGCATTGCAATATCCTATTTTATTTTGGTGAGGAGAGGAGGGATATTATTTTAACATAAAATTAAGAAGTCCGCAAACAGGCGAGAAAACCAATAAGAAAGCAAGTGCAATAAGTTTTTATGCATATAGATTAATGATTGCCAAAACGCTGATAATCATACTTTAAAATGTCGACAATTAGTTCATCAATACATTGTCGATATGTATGCGAAAATTGAAACTGAACGCCTACTGTATATTAAATTAAATCAAACCAAATTACGTTCAGAAGAATGCATTCATTTACGGGATGCAATAATTAATGATGGTAACGTTAATCCTAATGATGTGGGGAAAATGATTATATTGCCGACTACATTTGTAGGGAGAAAAACTTGGACTCCCTGCAAATGCAGTATTCATACATGTCTGAGTATTCATACATGTGCCTTGGACTCCAAGGCACATGTATGAATACTCACAGGATGCAATGACATATGTTCTCGCATATGGGCTCCTAGATTTATTTATTACATTTACGTGCAATTCTGCTTGGGTTGAAATTAGAGATATTTTGTTACCAGGACAATCATCATCGGATCGTCATGATATTACAGCACGTGTGTTCAAACAAAAATGATAATCTTTACTTGATTTCATTGTGAAGCGTCATGTTTTTAGAGAGACACGGTGTTGGGTGTACTCTATTGAATGGCAAAAACGAGGATTGCCTCAGACACACATTCTAATTTGGCTTATTGAAAAAAAACCACCTTCTAAAACTGATCAGATATCAGCAGAAATTCTTGATGTCACCATAGATCCAGTCTTATTTCAGATCATTGTCCAAAATATGTTTCATGCTCCGTGTGCATCACCATACATGTCTGTTTGAAAATGCACTAATGATATCCTAGAGAATTAACTGCTTTTTTTCACCATTAAATAAAATTTGCATTTCAAATCATAATCGCAAATGTCATTTACACACTTAAATACAAAATTCAAATTCAAATTGAAAGCGTTGCAACGCACGCAGGGTACAGCTAGTAAATAAATAAAGAGAGATAATGTGTTGCCAAATATAAATTGTGTAATTTTTAGAAAATAATAAAAAATAAAAAAACTTTATAAAGAGCGATAAGAACCATTTCCTATTTGAATTGTTATAAGTTTCACCAACGAGTAAAAAGTTTATATCTGCTTATTGAGTCATACATTCTGTGTTCTTAAGGTTAAACGTTTTTTTTTTTTTTTTTTCTTCCTTCCTTCCAAGTTTAAATGATTGTTCAATTCCTGCTATTAGTTCACACTCTTCCTATATCTTGTTCAAATTTTCAATCGTTTATAAAATACTTTTTATACATCCACTCAAGTACAAATACATTTTTTTAAACTTGTAGTGGATGATGATAATACAGTTTTTTCAAATATTAATTCATTAATTAAATTTAAATTTTTTTTATTTGGGAGAAAAAATTTTTTACTTATTTAATAAAAAGTAACTAAAATAAAAAAAATTTCTTTGTTGATCTAAGTAGGTAATTGTCTATTTTTTATGTTTGCCATGTTAACAAAATGTTTTTACATAAAGCTAATATAAATTGTTTATTTTGGAGCCAGAATGTTCTGTTCTCATAGAAAATAATGAAATATTTTTTAAAGAAATATTTTTAAGAAGAAATAAGCAATGATGAACGCAAATCAATATTGAGGGTCTGGCGAGTGGTGCCTCTTAGCATATTTTTTTTTTTTATAAATGATCTTTTTATAAGGTAACTTTTTTATTATTTATAATAGTTAACTTTGAGCCGTGGTGGTTCAGGGGATAGAGCATTCGCCTTCCAATGTGGTGATCTCGGTTCGAGTCCAGCTATAACTAGTCGATATGAATTCCGCACCCGGCTCGCACCAACCACAGTGCTGACGGAAAATATCCACAGTGGTAGACGGAGTTAGAGTACTTTGCCTTCAGGCTGACCGTGTGAGGTTTTCGTGAGTTACGCAAATGTAGGTTACTTCGAAAATAAAAGTGCAAACTTCTCCCAATATTTGATCCAGGAGTTGCCTTGTCTTCTGGATTAGGTTCAAAATTATAAGGATACGGAGTTGAACATAAGTAGTCTAAAATTCAAAATTGGGTTCGACGACGACGGTTACAAAATGAAATAGAACCAAATGAAAAAATAATAATTTTCCACTTTAATTTACTAATTTAAATTTGTTTTTCTTTAAATAAACATAACAGCTATAACATCAAACTATCTCATTAGTCTCGCCAGTTTTGCCCTCGTTTTTTGCTAGCTACAGGTAGGACTAGGCGATGTAGGAAATTTTATATCGTGATATATCGACGATTAAACATCGCGATATAACATAAATTCGAAAAATTTCTTTTAAGTTAAAACTACACAATCAGAAATTTTAAATTAATCAAAATGTAAATAAAATAAAAATAGTAAATCTTTAACAAAATAAAATGTTAATTTAAAAAAATGCTTCTGTAACATCAATAGCATTGTTTAATTTTTGTGTAAACGAAATATTAAAAATTATAAAAAATAATATTAAAAATTATCAAGCGAATAATATTTATCATAAAAACTAACAAATAACTTTGATAGATAGAGAAATTCTTAAAAAATAAAGAGAAAATGACTAGAAAAACTAACGAAATACACTTACAAAGAACAAAGTTTTTTTTTCCCTTCCAGTAATGGATTGAGTTCAGAACGAAAATTCTCAAGATTTAATTATTTCTCGGACAAGTAACAAGCGTTTTCAAGATAGCGCGAACAGAGGCCTCTTAACACGATTTCATTGTAGGGAAATCGTATTTCTTGCAATTATTTTTATCTTAAAAGTTAATACTTTAAAGTGTTTTAACTATTTCAAAAATAATCAGAACAGTCCTTAGTCATATTTCCCACAATAACTGCGAACTATTTTAATCTTCTTTCCTACCACGATGGTTCTCTTTTTTTTCTTAAGTTCTCGTATAAAAGTCTTTTGTTCGAATCTATGGTTAAAATAATCTTTGGCTAAAAAGATTGTTATTTGAAACTTTGTTGCCATTAAAAGTGACATTAGTTGAGAGCCTTGGATAATAAGTCGAAGGAAATCTGATTCCATTTCCCTTCTTCCCTCCCACTTTTATGTTATTAAATACGAAATTCCGATTGGAACACTATTATTAAGAGGGTGGGTTAAAAAAAAAAAGTTTTTTTAAAATAAAAGATAGATTTTTTTTATAGTCGTAACGTCCCCCTAATTATTTCTCAAAACTTCTACATTTTTGTAAGTTTATTCTTTTTTTTTTTTTTTTTTTTCAATACAAAAAAAAATAATGTTAAGTGAAAAGTTGATAATTTTTTATGATTATCACTTTAATGGAAGTAGATAGTACCATAACTGGTAACTATTAATGATTTCTTTTCCTTTTTTTTTAAAAATAAAAAAAAAATTTAAAAATGTTTATAATTGTAATTGGTATAGTTAATTTGTTTAATTTATGGTATTAATTAATTTGTTTAATTCTGCACTACTGAATTGATTTTTTTTTAAATAGGAAAAATCTTGCGATTTCTCCTTCACTTTGTGCCTATTGTCTATGTTGACTGGTTAAGCTCTTAGTTAATGTGTCTAAAGTATTTAATGAGCAGAGTTATATTTTAACACTAACCTCTAACAGAAATAATTATTTATTTTTTATCTAATTACTGAATCTTTATTAGCTATTTTTATTCAAGTCAAATGTAGTTCAGAATTAGTATTGAATAAAAATTAAAGATGTAAATCAGCATGGAGTAAAACAAGGTCAAAATAAATTATTCCACCTAAAAAGTTGAAAACTTACTAGTATATATAAATTAAAGAATTTCATTGTACAAAGTAACATATCCCCCCTCCCTTTAAATTAATTATTACACACTGTTCTCCCTTTGCGTTTTTAAAAGGGTGGCCCACCTTGGCCCTTTGATCCCAAGAAATACCCCCCTTTGTCTTTTTTTTTTTTTTTTTTGTAAAAATAAACTGCCTTCCTTTAAAAACACTGGATTTTTATTCATATTCCATTAAAAAAAATTAATTAACTGTTTAAATAATAATTACACACTGATAAATAAAATTCTCTGTGTTTATGATTTAATTCTGATTGCTGTTACAAATATTTACTTTGCTAGGATCAGTCTCAACTGGTTGAATTATCTTTTCCCAGGGAGGAAGAAGTATTCATAAATTTTTTTTAATAAATATCTTAAAGAAAAAAAAAAATCACCTTTAAATGTTAATTTACTCATAATTTTTAGTTTACAAAAAAAAAGCTTTCAAGTTGTTAATCAATTAATCATTCTTTGTTAGTTTACTTTAAAAAAAATTTTGCACAGAGATTGTCTTTTGGCATGCCTTTATAATTATTTTTATAAAATAAAATTTTTTCTTTTATTTTGATAATGAGGGAGGGAGAATTACTTTTTTAAATTATGCACATAAAATAGTAAGAGAGTGTAATTCAAGAATTGTTGAGGATAGAATTCTGTTATTACATAATATTACACGATTTGATATATATTGATTTGATATATATTTTTCCGGTGTAAGTTACCCTTTCAAAACTCGAATTGCCCTTTTCAAAGAGAAAGTGCCTTGCAATTTTTTATTCCTAGGGAAGGGTGAACTAAATTTGTATTGCATATCTGTACTCTTTAACAAAAATTGCATATGATTTGTTATACTTTTTTTTCTTTAATTTTTAAGACACGTTGATATTGTTTATATTACACTAAGGAATAATTATTATTTTTTGATATTAAATAAGAATTCTTCATCGAAGCTCCCGAACACCAAGAAAAAAAATTTGTTCTGGGTTGCTACTCCAGGGGAGAAACCTGGAAAATACAGGAAATTTAAAATGAAATTTTCAGTTTTTCCTTACAAACTGGGAAAATACAGGGAATTTTGTTTCTTATTTTCGTTTTTTAAGAAGTGGTGGCCACTCAAAGCCCATTCTATGGGATATTTAAGGATGATATTTCTGCTTTACTAAACAGTTTCATTTACTATAGCATTATTTGCTTTAAGTAGATTAAACTGTTCCTTATTTCTTTAAGTTTTTTATAACTAGCTTAGACAAGAGCACAGTGATTATGTATTTCCCCTTAATAAATTGTGTATAATACGTGCAGGGAAATCACAGGGAATTTTTTTATATCCAGATTTGAGTGCAACACTGTTATTCTATTTGTTCCAAAAAAATTATATACCTCTATCTTATTATTACTGTGGATGAAAAAAATGTGTAATCAATTACATATTTCAGTTATCAATTCAATTAACAAAATATTTTTGTTTTAGGTGCTGGTGAGTCTGGGAAAAGCACTATAGTCAAACAGATGAAGTAAGTAATTAATTTATTATTTCACTACATCATTTGTCGTTATGTTGCTATACATTTAGCTGTCCTGCAAAAGAAAAATCCCTTCAGCCCCCTACTGGTCCATTCTGAGTCCACCCTAACTGTTGATCAAAATGGTACTTGCTATCAACTATCCAAATTACCAACTTAGAAAGCTGAATTTCAGAATGTTAAGAAAAAAAGTCTTTAATAAAAAAATTTCTAACAGCCAACACATTCTGTTTAGTGTGGTAAGTTACACAGGTTGCGTAGCGTTTTTGAAAAGTGCTTAAAGGTGCTTATTTTTTATTAACGTTTTTTAAAAGCCCTTAAGGGTGCTTTTTTTATTCGGGGTTTGTAAAAAGTGCTTAATTTTCTATCGTTTAAAAGAGATTTTTTCTTTGCCGAACATGTGCCGATTGTGGTTCTAAATTACAAAAAATACATGATTTTCTTAATTTTCTCTGCAATATTTATCAGAAACTAGTTATTTTATCATGATTATGTAAAGTTTTTGAAAATGTTTCTAAATTTTATTGATTTTATGTTTATAAATTAAGAACTTTAAACCATAGAAAAAAATAATTTTTATTGCTTTGCAGATCCTAATTATGGTTTTTTTTTTTTTTGTTGGAAGATTAAAAATATTTTTTGAGTGCTTAAAAACTTTAAAAAGTACTTTAAAGGTGCTTAATTTTTGTTGAAACATCTGGCTATGCATCCTGTTACATATAAATAAAGTGCAATGAGTTCTGAAAATAAATCAAACTGCTAATATATTGCTAGTATCAAAAGTATTCTTTAGTTTTTCTTTGGAGCCCATGTGTCTAATGCAGGGTGTGCAAAAACCTTGTCTATGTGGGTTTCTTCATGAAAAAAACCCGATTTCTCCCAGACATAAAAGGGTTTAATTATTTTTTCTAACATATTGTATATTCTAACATATTGCTTTTCTAACATATTGCATATATACAACATATAAGTATAAGATATAGTGTATAAGTCTATACTGAAAAATTATCGCTAGATAATTGCCAAAGGGATAAATAAAAGAAATATTTAGGAGAATAACTATTTCAGTCATTTTTTCTACCTTCTAAATGTTTAATGAACTGCATCATGATGAAGTTACTAGAATGATTATTTATTTTAGTAAAGCATATGTGATTAGTTTTAAATTATAAATATGCATTCCTGAAATGAAATGCATATATCTTTTTGTAGCACATGATGTGTTCATTTGCATTTTTCAGTGTTTGAATTCATTCTGTATCGTTCAATATACAAAACAATATCTTTTGGGGGAAATTTTGGTTTGGGGGTACATAAGAGTCTAACACTCCTGCTTAAACATGCTACTAATTATTATAGTCATTACTCAAAGTTTTCAACTCAGACAGAAAAGCTTACTTTCTCTCAATAAATAGTATTCTTTTGACAACAATATCAGGTTTTGATCATCAAAATGCTTAGGGTTACCTTAAACTGCAATATTTATTGCATTTTTTGCCAAAGCTCCGGAACTATAATTACGGAAATCAAGTATTTTTGTAGTAATTTATAGATTTTTAGTACTAAGTCAATCTAAATTTTCAAAATGTATTTTAGCAATAACGCTTACTATATAAGTTTATTTTGATCATAAAACAGTTACTAAAAAAAAAAAATCATGCTATTTTCCTTGGGCATTTAAAAAACTTTTGTACATTATATTTATATTATTAACAATGATTGGTGATAATAGTTCAGTTTACCTTAACATTATAACACCCCCTCCAAAAAAAAGCTCTTTTAATTTTGTGAAGCAATGTTGTTTTCTCTGTTTCAGAATAATTCATGAATCTGGATATTCCAAAGAAGATTGTTTGCAGTACAGACCTGTTGTCCACAGCAATACTATCCAAAGTTTAATGGCTATTGTGAAGGGTATGGGTCAACTCAAAATTGAATTTGCTGATCCATCGAGGAAAGTAAGCATTCGTTTCTTTGATCTTCACATTGTATCTGGAATTATGGTTTTGGCGAAAGAAAATCTGGGAATGTTACTTTTTTGCCTTAAGAAGCCTGGAAAATGATTTCTTACATTTAGTCAGCAATGCATAATATTTCTTTTTAGATAAATGTATTTAAAGGTTAACTGTACATATGAAATAAAAGCGCAACTATTCGTTACATATCTAGTTATTTATAAATTGGTTGTTTCCATTTTGAATTAAGTTAGTTAGAAGTAGGCATTCATATTATATTTTAATAAATTTTCTGTTAAATATGCAAATAGTTATAGCTTTTTCAAATTATTTATTATGAAGTCTGTCAGTTAGTATTGTGAACTTTGTTTTTTTTTCTTTCTAAATATTTTGTTTTATTGCAGGATGATGCAAGGCAGTTTTTCACAATAGCTGGTGCTTCCCAAGATGGGGAAATAAATTCTGAATTAGCTGCAATAATGAAAAGACTGTGGCAAGATAGGGGCCTGCAGCTGTGCTTTTCACGATCAAGAGAATATCAGTTGAATGATTCAGCGGCCTAGTATGCTTCTAAATTTACTTATTTTAAATGCAAGAAATGTTTTTACTGTGATTGTTATTTATAGAGTTATGTTGTAATTGTGACTCTAGTTACTGAGTTAACTCTATAGAAATAGTATTTTATTGTCATAGACCAGGGATGGCGAACCAATGGCACGTGACACAATATTCTGAGCACGCCACCGACCACAAAGTTCATTATAAAGCATATTAACAAATAAATTGAAATTCACAAAAAAAAAAAAAAAAAAAAAAAAACAATGATTAACAAAAAAATTTACAATTAATTCCAAAAAACAATTAATAACCATAAAAAACAAGCCAACAATAAATAACTAGCTAAAAAAAAATTAACAGTCCGGCTTAAACTAACATCTTACAACCTAATATAAGTTATTTGTCATCTAATCTGCAACAACAGAAGTCACACTGATGTTACTTTAAGTTGAATTACGCGTATAACTGAGAGATTGCAAAAGGTATTTTTTTCATAGTAAATAGTTTTGAGTTGATAGTATTTAGTGTTATTATTTTCCCAATAATCACGAAGTCAAAATTATTTGACGGCACGTCTATGACTTTCACGCCACAATTTTTTGAAAAATGGCACGTTGGTGCATATAGGTTCGCCACCCCTGTCATAGACTGTCGCTATTTTTTATTACAGCTATTTATACTATGAGGACTGTATTGTGAAAAAGGAATATTTTAAATAAAGGGCTGGGGGAGAAAAAATAAAATTATTACAATATTTATTACAAAAACCTGCTTTAATTTACAAACTCATACCTGCCAAGTCTCCTGTTTTTTAACGTTGACTCCTGTATTTTACGACTATCTCCTGTTTACCCGTTTATTCTCAAATTTCCCTGTATTTGTACAAGAAATTTAAAAGAAGAAAAAAATTGATGATATAATTTCCGTTGATGGCAATGTTAAGATTTGTATACATATTTTTTTCTTCGCAAAATGTAAGTGTTTATCTTCAAATTTTGAATTTCTCTTTTTGACTTACATGATTATGCATGACATATCAAAGCTTCACTCGTTGTTAAAATCATCGTACCTAAAAAATTTTGCTAGTAAAATCTCCGTTATTTTATTTCTCCATTGCTGGCAGGTATGATTTTTTTAATCAACCATAATTAATAATTAATTTTTGAGACATACAAAAAAGTATTTATTTTTTTTAGAAAAATAGTATCTTTTTAATAATTCTTATTATTTGGAATATTTATTTTGACCTTATCTTAATTTTACCGTCAATTTTATCTTTAGTGAGTGGCTTTTAAATGTAGAGTTTTAAAGTTGAAGAATACCTGCGCTTTTTTTAAAAAATCTAATAAAAAAAAACTCATTCTTTTCTAATTAAATGGGATTATTTTTTTGTTACATAGCTGCTAACTCTACTGAATTTTACCAGTTTCTCTTGGTCTACTGGTTTTATTAAAATTCTCCTGATTTTTGTACCTTTTAGAAAATTCCCTAAAATTGAGGAAGTTTCTTAAAAAAACCCTATTGAAATAGAATTTTTGTACAAATTATTGCTTGCTTGCTTGAATATTTAAATAAGTATTACAAATACATGAAGTGAACCTCTTTTATAGAAATCAGTTCAAAACTTTCTTAAATGTTCAATTTATTTTTATTCAGAACTCTTTTTTTTTAAATGGTTTAAAAAAATATTGACTATCTCTGATGAATTAAATGATATTCAAAATTATGAGTATACATAATACATAATATTTCAAGTATGTTTTATGTCAATCATAACTGGAAAATATAGTTTTTCTATTTTGGTGACTGTAAAAATCTCCAAAACCCCTTATGTATAATCATGGGTGCCACTCTTCAGTCCCAGGGACTGAAATCAGTCTTGAGAAAAATCAATAGACTAATAAATTCTATCAATTAAATAAATGTTTCTTTTTTTTTCATTAGAAATTTTTAAATTTTTTTTTTTTTTCGAAATAAAAAAATATTGTATCTTAATGAAAACATATGATATGGTATTGATGTCAGGACTTTAATTTATCTTCTTTTTGTCAGCTTCACTAAATCTCCTTCTTTAAAGTCTTGACAAGGATTGACTGAACTTTATCTACTTGTATAATTAAATTTTGTACTATTAATGAATCTAAGTCTGCTCTAGTTTGCTTCCTCCACCCTAACCCATCGTCATGCTGGTCAAAGTTAAATCAAGATTATTTTTTTAAGAAAGAAAGAAATTATAGAGCTAGAGCAAAAAATAAGTAATGGTGAAGTGAAAAACAGGGATACGAATGGTTTCAGATTGTTCAGTAATAGTTGTTAAGAAATATACAAGGTTGGCTGTTATTTATGTTTCGTTTGATAAAAAAACATAAAATAAAAAATTATAAAAAATAATCAAATGATTGATTTAATATGTAAGCTAATTTCAAGGAAAGGTAAATTTTGGTGTCAGTGTGCTATAAATTTCTAAAAGTTTGGTAAACAATGCTAGACAGTATTATTTGGTCCAAAAATGAGTTCATTCTTGAAATTTTTTTAGAGTGGCACCCATGGTATAATATATTTAGTACATTATGCAACAATTATCATCAAATTTATTTTATTTCTTGAAATCTAGACTTTTTCCTATCTATGTTGGCAGCTATGATATTTAAAGTATTGTTAGTATGTTATACTTTTTTTTTAAAGTCATTGCTTTGAATTACCTTTTGCATTCTGTATTTTTAATTTTTTTCACTTTTTCAGTTATTTAAATTCACTTGATAGAATTAGTCAATCCAACTATATTCCTTCTCAGCAAGATGTACTGCGAACCAGAGTGAAAACCACGGGAATCGTTGAAACTCATTTCACTTTCAAAGATTTACACTTCAAGTATGTATTCTCAAGAAATAGAAATGTTTCTTTTGAAACTCTTCTACTTTGTTTTAGAAGTTTAATATGTGATTGTTTTTTTGTAATAAACTTGTATTCAACGATCAATAAATTAAAATTCAAAAATCATAAATTGACATAAGAGAATTTTCCTGTGTGCAATAAAATTTTATCTTTAAAAGCTACAAGGGAAACTGAATTAATAAAACTAAACAATAGTTACATACGTAAACATTGTGAATATATAAAAATAAAACTATAAAATTTTTCTGTAATATATTTTCTAAAAACTATTCATGGTGCGTAGCTTTTTTAAAAAGTACTTAAAAGTGCTTATTTTCGTTTTTTAAAAGCCCTTAAAGGTGCTTTTTTCAGGTTATCTGCATACCTGGAAAGTCATGAATTTCAGTATTGAACAAAATTTGTCATTAAATGTGTGATTTTTACTATTTTTTTAAAAAAAAAATCATGGAAAGTCATGGATTTAGGTCTCCGAAAAATCTAATTTTTACAATGGAATCCACCCCCCAATTTCATCCTGTTCCAAATATCTGAATTCCTTACAAAATCATCGCTCAGTCATATTTTATTAGAATATAAAATGATTTTATCATGTTCTTTAAAAATTATGGTGTTCTTTCAAAAAATGAAAGAAAAAGCATCATTTCTAGAGTGAATTATCTTTTAAACTTTGGTAATTTAAGAATTTTTATTATTTACTTTTTTTAATTTTATCAATTTAAAATTCTATTTGAAGCAAACCAGTCATTGGTGAATTTTTTTTAATTCCGAATTGAAAACAGAAAAAATCAGAAGTATTTCTTTCTTTTCTGATGAACAAGAAAAGTATCTTTAGAATATAATTCCGCAGAAAAAAAAGGAGAGAAAAAAATCATTTGCTTTTGTATTTTTTCCAGCTATTTTATTTTTTTCAACTCTTTACTCAGTTTTTTGAATTTAAAATCTATAAATATGAAGATGCAGAGTATAACAGTTTAGGTTATACCTATCATTTCAATTAATGTTATTATAATGCTTTTTTAAATTCATTGTTGCGTGTTTGTGGGAGAAAATAGTTACTTCATTAAGTCATGAAAAATTCTTGGAATTAGTCATGGAAAGTTATGACTTTGAAAATCTAAAATGTAGCAGATACCCTGTTATTTTTTTTATTCTGTGTTTTTCAAAAGTGCTTAATTTTCCCTTTTTGAAAATGAGATTTTTTTCTTTACCTTGTTGATTTTCGTCCTGTATTATGAAATAGCATGCTTTTCACATTGTTCTATTCAAAGTTTTCACAATTCATTTGGTTCATAGCTTATGATAGCACCAATCATGTTACATGTTTGATGAAATACTCGTGAATGACTACTGAGCTGGATTCGGTGAGATTCTGGCCCACTCATGTGCAACTCTGCTGCATTTTGCAAGATATTCTCAATTTCAGGCTTCATTTTCCACCCTCTGAAATTGAACCGGAAAATCGCTAAATTTTTTAATCATGGCTACTATAATCAAAAAAAGAGTTCCTTGTTATTAACTAGTTATTTTATCATGATCATGCAAAGTCTTTGAAAATTATTTTGCATTTTGTTTAAGTATATTAGGCTTAAAAATATTTTTTGAGTGCTTAAAAAGTACTTAAAAGGTACTTATTTTTGTTGTAAGATATGGCTACTCACCCTGTAAACTATCTTAGCTGCATGCATGTTGTATTAAAAACATTAGTTTAATTAATTCTTCTGTATTTTTTAGAATGTTTGATGTTGGTGGTCAAAGATCAGAAAGAAAGAAGTGGATCCACTGTTTTGAAGGTGTTACCGCTATTATATTCTGTGTTGCACTAAGTGGATACGACTTAGTGTTAGCCGAAGATGAAGAAATGGTAATTTAAGCTTTATTTCTGTATTTTTTTATCAAAAGAATGTTTTATTTTAATATTTTATGATATGTAATAACGTAATTGTACTAACTGTGTCATTTATCAATCACTTTTCAACATTATATTTTATTTTCAATATAAAAGCTAGCAAATATAAACCAGAGTCTGTAGTTGTCCTGATTTTTTTGACGAGAAATATTTTTTTGTGATTTTTAGCATTCTATTCTGATTTTTGTATCTCTACAGAACCAGGGTTCCCACTGTAATTGAAAAATCTTTGAAGCCCTTGAATTTTGTTGAAAAAAATTAGGGTCCCGAAAAGTCCTTAAATTTTGTGATAGGGTCCATGAAAATTTTTTAATTTAATTTTTGTTTTAGTAATTTTCAAAATAGTAATAATAATCTTTCCTTAAAAAAAGTATGAAAAAAAAGTAACTACAAGGCAAATGATGGAAATTTTGATCGCATTTTGCATTGCAATGTTTTCCAGATTACATTAGATTACAACCATATAGATTTTTTCACACAAATGATTAGTAAATCAAGCATAGTGTTCTGCATTAAAGTAATCAAAGAATCACGCAAAGTGTTTTATATTAAAGTGGTTTATGTATCAGTGGTTATGTATCTTAGTTTGTCCTACATCATATGTGTTTTGTAAAGTTTTGTAATTTCACAATTATTGATTTTTTTCATGCAATGATAAACAGGATTGATTCCAAAAGACAATACAGTAATTGTATTGTAGAATTTTTTAATGGTTTAGTGAGAAATCATCCAGAATTACCTTTGTATAAAAGTGTTAAGTGGCATATTTAGTGTGTTTCCATTTCAAAATTATTGAAACCTTTATTTAAATTAATTTCATTAAAAAAGTTTTGAAATAGACTACAAACTCAATCAAATATTGGTTTGAGTCAGTTATCAACCCTTTGCTTACAGGGTATCATATAGTACCAACATATGTGGTTCATATGTTGTACCAGCCGTAAGCAAATGGTTAATTGACACTGTTTTTTTAAATTTATTATTAAATAAACACATAGATGATTGTGCTCCGGAAAAAATCCGGATTTTTCACTAATCGCTATCCGAAAGTTTCCGGAAATACAAGGTCCAGAAGTTTCCAAGAAATCATTGATCACATGTATGCATAAAAGTTTTATATATTTTTATTTAAAAATATTGGAACTAGAATTTATACCTGGCATCTCTTTCATTTGTAAATATTTTTTTCTGGCAGTGATGAATGTGATAAGAGGGAAAAGTAAACTTATCATTTAAATTATGCTGCATATAATTTATTTAGAATTTAATGTTTTGAAAATATCAATGATTTAAATTAATAATGACATAAATTTTTTGAAATGCATCATTCAGGGTTGGCAAGGTTTAGGACAGAATGGATTAATCCACGGTTTAAACCCTGGTTTAAACCGTCCTGTCCAAAACCCTTTTACTCAAATTATGTCACAATTTTATCTGAACAATATTTAAGAGGTAAAATAAACATAGAACTAATAACATATTGATAATTAAATATACTAGAGAATATTTGTTTTTAAAAGTATAATGTTTTATTAATATTGTTTGACTCTTCAATTTAAACAAAGGAAGATTAATCAGTAATCAAGTTCAATTGTTCCTCTCATTCAATAGTTCATAACTGAAGTTTGGCCTTGCCATACAGGTTAAAATATTAGGGACTAAATGCTTGGTTCGTCATAAACAGGTTTATTTATTCATAGTACTATTCAAGAATACTTTTATTTCATTCATGTTCAATTCTTTTAGCATAGTGCTGATACATCACCAGTGTCAGTAACTGAAACTGATGTTATGCCCTTCAAAACTGTTAATACATTTTTCAGTTATTTTATATTTTCGATTTAAACTAATATATTTATATTTAAAAACAATTTTTTTTTAAATAGATTTCTTTTTTATCATCCTGTGATGCAGAAATTATAAAAAAAATTTTAAAAAATATTGTGAAAAATAAAAGGTTAATTTTTGAACAAATTTAGTATTTTTTTTTTAAGAAAAATTATTATTTTTTAATATTGTCATATTTATCTTTATGCAAAAATATTATTTATCAGTATTAAAAGCATATTTATATTTAAAGGATTAGGTATTCACTTTTGTTGTTCAATGAATTGTGGAGCTTCAAAAATTATAAACCTTTTCCTATTATATTATTTTCTTTTAATAAGTTATGGTAAATTGCATAAAAAATATCAAATATTTATTGATACATGTAATTATTATGTGTACAATGGCTACACCTACAGAATTTTTACCTTTTACCAAAGTTCAAGGTTTTGGACACTTTAAGACAGTTTTATCCAGTTTAGGACAGTTTTACCCAGTTTAGGACAGTAAAACCCAGTTTAGGACAGTAAAACCCAGTTTAGGACAGTAAAACCCAGTTTAAGACAGTAAAACCCACGTGTCCTGTCCAAAACCAGTTTAGGACGTCTAAAACCCAACCCTGGCGTCATTAATGATTTTACTCAAGAAATGTTCAGGATTTTTGAGCTGGGCTCATAATCACCCCTATAAACAACACTATAAATTTTTTCCATGCATTGGTTTAAAGCAATTATGATTGATTCAGCACAGTATACTCCCGATATCTCAAAATTCAAGGGATGCTAAAAAAATTTTGAGTTCAGAACTAAATATATTCTAAAATATTACTCTAAACGCAGAGACATGAAACATAAGAATAACAGCTAATAAATATGTTATGATAACTATAAGTCTAAATACAACGATGATAATTTTATTTCAAAAAGTAAAACTAAAGAATTGTCTTACAATAAACTTACATTGTGTTTTTTTTTTTTTTTCCCCGAAAAAAAATTCTAATTAAAATGAGGTGGATATATAATGCCATGGGGAAAAATATTTTTTTGACTTAACAAGGTTTTTGAGATATGGAGACTGTACTATATTAATAAAATTATTTTAAAAAATGTTCCTCTTTTGTTAATAGTTTATTTCTCTAAACAAAATAATTCTTAAAAAATAGTAACTTTATTATTTTTGGCAGTAAAATTTACTAATACATTGCATTACATTTTAAGTTGTATGGTTTATGTATACTGTTCCAAAAAATGTCCTAATATTGTCCTGATTTAAATGTCAATTCAAATTCATCAGCTTATCATTAATTGTCAAAAATATTCATTGGCCTATTACGAAGCCTGTATAAGCAAGTCTCGTGTATTTTAGCATTTTATCCCAATTCATATTCACTTGATTCACTAGGCTCAGATTTGGATTACAGCTTATTCAATACTATTTTTGTGGTGTAAATTAGCATTATCATCAAAGTAAAGTAAATCGAAATATTGTACAATAAAAAGCTTATAATTCTAAAATTATTATTGTTATTTTCATTTTTTTTACAAATTTTATTAAGCAAAAACAAAATAAAACTAGTGAGTAAAAACATGCTTCCATACTTTTTCGGAAAATGTGGATAATAATATTTTATTTGAAAGAATCTTTGTTTGTAAAAGGTATAATTGATGTTCATGCAAAATTTAATGAGAATTAATAAAGTTTGAATTATGTCTACAAGTATAATAAATAGAATAAAAATATTGTAAGCGAACGAACTGAAACATATTGCTTGTAAATGAAAAGAAATAAGAAGTCGCACTGCAAAAATAAATGTTAATTTCATCTTTCAAAAATAATTATCGAAACAGTTTTACCCATTGAAAGGTAGGTCTTGGTTTGGATTTGATGACGTCTTCACACTTTTCAATTATGTTTAAGAGTCATAGTAAACAGTGCACCTGCGTTGCTATGGTGACCGCTGCTGTTTTCTTTTTATTTTCACTAGCAGGCATTTTTAATGTATGAACATAATAATAATTTAAAGTATTTTTTTAATTATTATTATTAACATATAATTACTGGCTTGATGGTGATTTCAATATAAATATGAATGCTGAAAAAGGAAAAGTATTTTTTGACTTCTTGAAACACGTGCGTAAGGCAGGATTTGAAAATCAATCTGATGACAAACATCCATTAAGACAGTTTTTGCAACCCATGATTTGAAATGTGGCGTTTAACGGAGTCAATCCAGAGAGAAAAAGCATTTGACCATTGGTTAACCAGTGATCGTAATAAAACAATCACATTTTTTTTCTTCAAATAATTCTTTAATTATAACTTTTAATTGTTGTAAAAATATTGGAGACTTAATTGAATTTATTTTTCTAGAACCGAATGACAGAGAGCATGAAGTTGTTTGATTCTATTTGCAACAATAAATGGTTTGAAGAGACATCCATCATATTATTTTTAAACAAGAAAGATCTTTTTGAAGAAAAGATAACCAAGTCACCCCTTACTTTGTGTTTCCCAGAATATACAGGTATATTATCTAAAGTTGACATTTGGAAGTCATTATTTTAAATCACAATTAACACATTCTATTTACAAATGTTTTATTTTCCTCTTTACTATTAAATCCAAAACAGTTGTTCCAAAAATGTAGAACTACCATATGCTGTTTCTGAAATAAAATCATGATCATACATATAAATTCATCAGCATATCATTTTGGTGATGTTTAGTTTGTTAATGACTTTCGCATCTTTTTTGTTGACTTATTCCCTGTGTGTCTGTATTTTTTATGTCATGTTTTTTTTAAATTTTGTGCAGGAAATAACACTTATGAAGAAGCTGCTGCTTACATCAAGATGAAGTTTGAGAATCAAAACAAAAGGAAAAACACGAAAGAAATCTACACTCATTTCACGTGTGCCACGGACACCAACAACATCCAGTTTGTCTTTGATGCCGTTACTGATGTTATCATAAAGAACAATCTGAAAGATTGCGGTTTATTCTAGTTGTTAAGTAAGTGCTTCCTCTTTTTATAATCATACCAATTTTATTAACAAACTTTTCAGTATACTGGAATCTTTTATGTATTGCCATGATAACTCTATGGGTATATAAATTCACTAGATTATTTGAAGTAGTTTTATGGAAAAATAAAATACAAAAAACAGACTTCTAAACAAATTCATTTTGAAGTTAAAAATAGTTGAAGATTCTTTTGCAGTAAAATTTGCCTCTATTTAAATTGATCAAATCTTACTTTTTTTGAGTTGTGTCGCCCTTTTTAAATGTAGTCTGCTATATGCATGTTACCTCAAATGTCAACATGGGTGTTTGGTGAATGTCTTAAATATTTGTTATATTCGATTTGATATTAATTTATTTGTTGATGATATATTTTATTCAATATTTTGAGATCTGCTGAGTATTGATTGGGAGTACCGATTAACTTGACCACTTGAAAAAACAATGTAAGGCTGGACACTGGACCTTAAAAAAAAAAATCAGTGTACGGTATACCTGTCAAATGTATACCTTGGGTCTGTCCAGGGTATATTTACTACCGTTTAGCGGTACCTTCACAAATTCAACTTTAGGGAAAACGGTAGTTTCACAAAATACTTTTAATAAAGCAAGTTCTCATGCAAACCTCGTTCTTGTTGCAAAAGAGTAGCTTTTTTGCCAGATGTCTTTTACGAAAATGTAGAACATGTTTGGTAAGATACTGCAATATGGTAAGCCTAACTGGTCGCTCACAATGGGTCATATAAAAGCTTTTTTTTTTTTTAGCTGTGTTTTTTTTAAAAATGAAACAACGAGGATCTTCCTTTGCAAATTTTACAGAAAGTCAAAATTCGAACATTATTATGAGCATTGGAACATTATCTTAAACACTATTGTAAATTTATTCTAACAGACCTTTATTTTTTATGAAACACTTTTTTTTCCATGAAACTTTTTATTGTATGACCTAATCGAAAAATGTTCTAACTTTTAGTGTTAATACTGTTTAAATGCATGTTTATATTAAATTCAAGTTGAAATTTTACTATGGACAATGATTTTTATGGAATTTTAAAATTGGATGCAATTTTAAGCCCACAATTTTACAATAGCAAAATTATCTTTTTATATGGGGAAAAATATATAGAAATTTACCTTTCATAAAGGATTTTTATTTAAAGTGACAATTTTTGAAAATATTTTCGTACTTTACACTATTTTTGTGTTGAGTTTTTAATAAAAATTTTTATTTTCACAAATTATGTCTAAATTTTCACAAAATAGTAACCTTTCAAAAAATACCAGACAGACCCCTGTATGCACTTAACTGGACCACTTAAGGCAGTGTTAAGGTCTAGTTAAGGCAATGGCACTTAACTAGACCTAGTATATATTTCGGACATTTACCAAAGCGACTATGTAATTGTCAACAACCACCAATTTTGGTCATTCACAGTAACATGCATATCATTAAAAAAATAAAAAAAATTGTAGATTTCTTTTGAAAAATGTCTCGATTTTTTGTTTGTCCCATTCTAATGCCTACTAATATGAATTTTTTATTACTTGCATTTTTTAAAGTTGTGTACTTATATTTTATTTATGTATGTATAGATATCATATTGAATGGAAAGTTAAGAAAAAAAAGGTATGCTGATGAAAATTGCTTTTATTTTAAATCGTATGATGGAAGATTAGAAAAGTCTACTCCAAGTTTTATTTTTTTGGAAAAACATTTGTACATTCCTGTCAACAGATTTGTAGCATTTTAATAACTGTGTTATTTCTTTTTGAAGATTGGCAACTTCCGCATATCTAGAAATACTGAATTGAGGATTAGCTGTCATCTAAGACAAAAACCTTGTTGTGTGAACTGTGAGATGCCTTTAACTCATAAAGTATTAAAAAATGTTGCACGATTGTGGATTTATGTATGATTTATACCTGTATTTATCAGTTATATGGGACCAAAATAATGTGTATAACATTATTTTCAATGTATTATGTTCTATAGCAATTTTGTATTGTATCTTGCCCTAGCCACATATCAAAAAATTGTTGTTAACATGTATTTACAAGAATATAATATTTTTTAAAATAAATGGTGTTTTTGATATCGAAGGTGCCGCGAATTTTTTAAATGCTTTTTCAATACGTTCCAATTTCCCACTTTAATGTATAGAATTTTTTTAAGCGACTTGCACAAATTTTATATACATATATATTACTTATTTTTTAAATTAAATTTATGTCTGTTTCATTATTCTATGAGAACTTTATAGCTTGCATTTTATAGTGTTGTATATGACAGTTGTGTATAAATAAAATTTAACTTTTGTATAACAGCCAGTATTTTCTACAAATTTTGAAAAGTGCTACTATTTTCTAATGGCTTTTACTGTTACGAATTAAATGTTAAACATCAAAACTTTATTTAAGTCAATATTGTAACTGTGTAAGTTGATTATTAATATTTTCAATTATACAAATATGCTTTAAAATAACATCCATTATATTTGTACATTTTCTAAAAGTTAATGTTTCGGAAATTTAATGCACGATTATTTGAGTGATATGTCTATGTGACAAAATATAAATCACTATGTCAGATTCAGACATGAATATGTCTCAAAACACCCTTCTGGCCAAAATAGTTGTAAACAGGATTGTGGTAAAAATGGTGCTAAATCCAAATACAGAAAAATTTCTATTCTGCTAAAAGAGATCTTTTGTCCAAAATCTAATTTATTAATGTATGGATATCTTATTTATATGCACATTATCCAATTAAACTAGACATTTCCTGAGGGTTAGGAAATGTTGCCACTGTGGAATCTGTGAGAATGAGAGTCAAAAACAGTAACATCAACAGTTGAGAGCTTGGCTGTGCATTTTTGTAGTAGGGCTTATTACTGTGCTGAAACTGTTAGGTCATTTTTGTATTATAGAAAGAGCTGTCTATGATTATTTGCACTTAGTTGTAACTGTATATATATTTCTTTCGCTTTTAAGTGCATTCTTTATTTTTTTTCTATTTGCAATTCTTTTTTTTAAATTAAATTTGTTATTAACCTTTTTAAACACTTAATGATAGTTGCATTTTCATTGATCTTGTTATGGAATCTGACAATGACTAACACTGACATGGAATCTGTAAATTCAAATTCTAAAGAAATAATTATTTCAATGTAATTATTGCACTAAAATATCCATGATTGAAATTTGCTTTAATGAGATTCTGCTGTGTTTTGATTTCTTATTATTTGATATCGACTTAGTCTCTCTTTTTCTTTTTTTTTATGCGACACAGCATAACAAGTTATGACAAATATGTATACGATAAGAGATTATCTAAGATGTTCAGCCAAAGAAAAAATAAATTCAATACAAGTAAAAAAGTGTTTTAATCGTACAATTTTTATGTATAAAATAAAATTGAAGAGTATTTATATAAATTTATCTAAAATTTAAAAGAAATTCTAGAAAAATGTTGAATCAAATATGATGAAACTTGGTAGCCAATCATGTAAAATCGCAAAATGCATGTAAAAATTGGATAAAAATATGCAAATTACCAAGTAATACATATTTTTATTTTTTGCAGGGTGGGTTTTATTTTTTCAAAGGAGTTATTTTTTTTTCTCTTCTTCTACCAAACTTTAAATTTTGTAAATTTATTTCATATATTTCTTATAGGTCTCTTGATTAAAAAATATTAACAACTTTTTTGGATCAACTATTAGGTTTTTTATTGTAACAAAACTTCAAACTTTGTTATTTTTGGATCACTCTGGAACTGTTATTAATGATTGTTTTTTAATAAAAGGGAAACAAATTTTATATTTAGACTTTAATTGTGACATTCTATGAAAAGCCTTTTATACACCCATTCTGTTGTTAGCATTTTGAAATTGTTTTCCCTAATATGGATGGTATAATATAAAATGAAGTTTTAAACTAGGGTTAGCCAACCTTTTGCAAAGAATGCCACTTTTTGGAATACCACAACTATTTTTTATTGTTTTCATCTTTTCGATTTGTAATGGCACAAGTGGTTGATGTGCTGAGCTGTAATTGTGTAAAACTGAGTTTTCCAGGGTTCCCACGGGTCAGGTAAAAAAGGGAAAACCTGGAATTGTCTCTAGCCTGAATACAATAATATGAAAGCACCACCCATAGAGGAAACCAATATAGTCTAAACTAAAGAAAGAGCTTATATTTTTTTGAGATTAATATTTGGGGACAAAATTGTCTCTTTGCTATTTCGAACTAACATACTTGATGGAAATGTGTAAAACATTTATTTCTGTTAAAACGCTCAAAAATATATTTGTAGGATGCACCACTCTCTATTAAAATTGGCAAAAACCCCCCCTCCCCCATCAGACATAGTTCCTAGCAGTGTTTATTTTTGTGTATGCAATGTAGTCAGGAGTTTGTCTAGGCAGAATTTACTACCGTTTAGCGGTACATTCACAAATTCAACTTTAGGAAAAACGGTAGACACAAAATACTTTTTCTTAAAATTTTAATTTTTGCATCCCTTAAGAAACGATAAATCCATATTTTTGTGTTAATTTTTTAACATAATTTTAAATTTTTCACAACCTATGTCTAAATTTTCACAAAATAGGTACCTCTCAGAAAAACCTAGACAGACCCCCTGGTAGTAAGATTTTAACTTTACTTTGATACAGTATACCTGCACTGCTGCTAGTTATACAGTCGAATCCTGTTTTAGCAAATTCCTAAGCAATTTCTAATAAAGAAAATTCTTTATACCAATATTACAAATTTCAACATTAACCAAAATTATTTTGTCAATTATACCAAAATTATTTTGTCCAAAATTATTGTGTGGAATTTTTCGCATAAAAAGATAATAAGTATTGCATTTAATTACAGTTTTGATCTATTTGTACTCAACATATATAAATTTCAAATCCATATTTTAAAAGCAATTTAAATTAAAAAGAACAATGGATTTCATATCACTTAGCTGTCAGAAATTAGGTAATAACTGCAATTTTTTTCTGTACAAATGATTTAAGAACCAGTTGTAATTACAAACTGCTCCAAATTCTGCACATTTTCAAACAACTGAAGTGGAAATCACTCTTTTGGAAAGCCACATGTATTTTTTACTTCTTCAAACAAGAATGGGTTGGAGTCTCAGGATGGTCCCTTCCGAGTGATTTGTCTTTTTTGACATGTCCCTTTCATATCTGAAACTTTTTTTTATTTTGAAGATGCAAAAATATTTGAATTCAGAGATCATTGTGTACTTTTGAAGAATTGAACAGTGTTTTGATCGTGAGAGAAAATGAGAATTGTCGCTTATTTTCACCATCGCTGAATCGGATTGCGAGTGTCGTAATATTGGTATTTCTTTCATTCGTCGTTTCTACGGAGATTCATTCGGAAAATATTCGTTACGTTGAAATTTTCGGATTTCGCTAAACTGGATTTGGCTGTATTGCCAAATTTAAAGTGTCTGAACTTCATTTTTATTTATGAGAAATTTTTTATTTTATTAGGTTACATTATTTTACTCGAAATTTTTTTTTTGTTAACTAGTTTGAGAGGGAAGCTGGCTCACGCCGAGCAGATTTTCCAACACTGTTACCTCGTTTAGACTCTAGTAAAACGTATAATCAAAGATTCTTTGTTATGATAAAGAATGCATACATTTAGGTGTATGTATATATGCTTCATAATTTTTTGTTATTGTATGTTTACAATTTCTTAAGAGTCTCGAGAATTTCTACTCTGTATTTTGATGTATATTTTATGGGTTGATATTCTAACATGCCAAATTTTATGTACTGTTTGCAACCAAACTTATTTGTGTTTCATGTTGATTGCAATGCACAATAGTTGTAGGTAACCATTTTTCAATTGAGGATTAATGAATTTTTTTTTTCTTCCTTCAAATATATCTGAGATTTTCAATGGCATCCTTCATGATTAAAAAATTTTTAGGATGCGGTAAAACTAGATCCCCCTTCCCATGAACTAAACTGGCAATTTTTAGGTGAATTTTATTGAGCATTTTATGTAATACTGATATGATGAAATCTATGTAAGTTGACAGAATTGATGAACTGACAACAATTTGATAGTTCATTTAAAAGAGTGGTCAACATAAGGGAATTTTATGCCAGTTTGGTGCTTGGTCATTAACAGGGTGCGTAGCTTTTTTAAAAAGTGCTTTTTTTTATTCTGGGTTTTTAAAAAGTGCGTAATTTTCTATTTTTGAAAAAGAGATTTTTTCTTTGCCGTGTCGATTGTCTAACTAAATTACAAAAAATGCATGCACAATTTTCTCTGCGACATCTATCAAAAACTAGTTTTTTTTTTATCATGATTATGTAAAGTTTTTGAATTTTATGTTTATAAATTAAGAACTTAAAATGATTGAGAAAAAATTATTACTGCCCAGATCCTAATTATGAATTTTTTTTTTGGAAGGTGATTTAAAAGATGCTTATTTTTTGTTGAAAAGTCTGGCTGCGCTCCCTGATTAAGATTAACTTAGAAATGTGTTTTATATACATGGTTGGTCAAATTTAATATGTTTAATTGTACATGTGTTTGAAAATGATGTAATTTAAATTTCATGTATAATATGGAATAACTCATGAGCTATTATCATATCATGTATTGGTTTAAAAGGGGAAGTTTTTTTTCTTTTAATTATTTGATTATTAATGGTTTGTTATGAAAATATTAATTGCGCTAATTGTAATGTTTTTATTCATTTCTGTAAAATTTTGGAACTTTTTACCTTGTGTTTTTATCTGTACATTTTAAAAAACATAATAATCTGTGACTATTGTAAAAAAAAGAGGCTAGTTTTCAATATCTAATTGTTTTAAAATAGTTGGAATTGTTTTTTTCTTCTTCTTTTTCATGTAAATAATTATGACTGCATTTATTTACAGTTACATTCCTACAAAGTTCATTTGCATATTTATCTTTGAATGAGATTGAAATTATATTTTTTTTGTATCGGGTAGTAAAAATTTCATTGTGTTTACTGTTCTGATGCCTCTCTACAAATAATTGAGGTGTAAATTTTCAGAATTTAAATAAAAATTATTTAAAAAAAATTGTATTTCCTTATTATTGTTTGAAGTACCATTCAGTCTGTTTCAAAGAGCTTGTTTTTGTATGCATAGCCCCTATTATTTTCTAGCTGAACACTGCTAAAGAGTGACAAGAGTGTAGCGGGGGGGGGAGTGTATAGTAAATCTTGATCCCCCTGTGTAAGTTAGTGACAAATTTTAGCGAGTGATTTTTAGTGAAAGAAAAACGTAATTAATTTTCATACACTGTAGAGAATGGATTCGATACCAAAGATAGCTGTTTGATTCGAATTCCGCTCCCGGCCACAGTGCAGACGTAAAATATCCACGGTGAGTTGGAGTCCCCTTGCCGTCAGCCTAACTGGCGGAAGTTTTCGTGGTTTTTCCTTTCCCTGTAACACAAGTGCGGGTAAGTTCCATCAAAAAGTCCTAAATGAAGACAAATTTCTCCCAATACTTAATCCAGAAATTTCCTTGTCTTCTGGATTGGGTTCAAAATTACTAGGCTGCGGAGTTGAACACTAGTAGCCGTAAACCCAAAAAATTGGATCGGCTGTTGTTAAATAAAATAGGGAGATTTCGCTCTTTTACGTTAGCTTCAGTACCTAAGATACAAAGAATCTTACTCCAGTCCACATAAAGTTATTAATAGTTATGAAAAATTCCATTTTTTAAAAAAATTTATGTTATGTTCATTGTTTGCCAATTTTCATATTTATATGCATTGTACAATTATTTTTTATTTCATAACCATTGTTAAACAGCCGACCCAATTTTTGGGTTTACGACTACTAATATTCAACTACGTAGCTTTGTAATTTATAACCCAATCCAGAAGACAAGGGAACTCCTGGATCAGGTATTGGGAGGAATATGCCTTTGTGGAGATCCAGCATTTGCGTTACATGAAGAAGACCACGAGAACCTCCCACGGTTAGAGGGGAATCTAACCCATGATCCGTCTACTACTGAGGATATTTCACGTCAGCACTGTGGTCGGTGCAAGACGGATGCGGAATTCGTATCAACCAGCCATCGCTGGGATTCGAACCCGATTCACCTCAACGCTCTATCTCATGAGCCATTGGGACTCATTGTACTATTCTTGTCACATATTCTGCTCTAGTGGTTAAATCGTTTTTTCGGGTACCCGCAGTCACTGGGGGATACTCTGATGAATAAAGTCTTCGCCAAGCCGACATAAAAAAATAATGCAACCCTAGAGCAGAACGTCTTTTGCAGTATGCACGTTAAGAAAAATGATTTTTTTTTTCTCTTCCAAGAATGTGATGGTTTCTTTTTAGGAGCAAAATGCTCTATTGATCTAATATGGATAATCAAATAATTATTCCATATATTTATCAGGCCTAAACATTCTAGTTAATTTTTCGTTTCAATTACAAATATAATTTTTGGATCAGGTCCTGCATGTGAACACAAATTGTGTGACATTTAGTATTTATCACCGAAAATCATGTTTTTCCATGACAAATTTTTATCAAGGTCAAAATCTAACTTTCCAGGTGCGCATGTTACAAAAAAAAAGCGTGTTTATTTGGTTTTTTAAGAAAAAGACCAGTACGAACTTGTTACATCAAAATAATGAATTTATTCACGTTATATCACATTAAAAATCAATTGCTGGTTTGATTTCTTTTAATTAGTATACACAAAAGGAAAGAAATAACACATATACTGACTGAATATAAATTCTACAATAGGAAGCATTTAATAAAATAAGGCTTAACAAAAAAAAAAAGAATAATATTTGTCATATTCCTTGTTCTCCTCTCCCTATTAGGAATATATAATTTTATAAAAAATACTTTCACTGAAAAATTAAAATGTTTTAATATTGATAAAATAAAATACTTTTGTTTTAAAATAAGAATCCTTTTTTTAGATTATTTTATATCATATACATATTTAGAGATGAGTGCATGTTTGGAGTTCTGAATTTAAAAGACTTTTAAGCGAACCTGCCTGCGCTCATTCGAAGTTTTCTTGAGCCTAAACCTGAGACATATGATACTTTATTAGGGATTAACTATTTTTGGAATATATAATTTAATGCCATCAAATTATTTATGCTAAATAGCCATTACAATTTTTACACATCTAGGGACAATTCCACTATTTAGGAATGTCGTATTAGCCAGCTAAAGATAAAATTTGAGCACTTCTAATAACACAGTGAAACCTCTATTTAACGAAGTCGCTAAATCCCGATTATAAGTTCGATATATGGAAAATTCGTTAAGTCATCTTTTGAAATACTTAAACAGGAAACAGGTTATAAATTCATAAACACTAGACATAATTAAAATAGCAATTGATACATCTTTATCTTGTAAACTAGTATCTACTATTTATTTTGTTAATTTTAACCATAAAAGAAATCTGCATGGAAAGCAAGAATAGAGCAAAACATGCTGCATACATTTTCAACTAAAAAAAAAGCTACATTATGTAAAAATTATGGCTGCATCTATTATAAATACATTACCACATGCGTTCGTAAGTTTAATTACTACTGATAAAATCCCTTAATTTTGTCAAGAGTTTTTTTGTTTGAAATGCAAACTAAAAGGGAAAGGGATTTTACTGCTTTTTCTAAAAGGGGCAACGAAAAACAATTCAAGGTCATTTCCTCCCACAAAATGCGTTAACAAGATTAAAATGTTTTGAAATATATAGGGAAAGTGGATCTCACAGAAAAGTTTGTTAAATAGAAAATTCACTTCGTAATTGGGAAGTTATTTTACCCTCGAAAAAAATCGCAAAATGGAAGTTCGTTAAATAGAAGTCCGACTGTATTTGTGAAAATAAGTCTTGATATCATTTAAACTTACGTCAATTTTTAGAAATTATTATTATTATTTTTAAAAAAAATTTAAATACATAAAAGTTTCTAAAAATTGGAGTGCATGAAGACTAATTTTCTTTAAATAAAAATTGTTATAACTGTTTCAATATTTTTAGCTGTTTTTAAAGATTGCAAATACAACGTCTGTTTACAGTTTGAATTGCCCATATGTTTAGTGTAAAAAGTAAATGTAAACTATATCGTGGGCACAAAAACTTTCAGACAGTGAGCTCATTTCTATACGAACTTTGGTTTGTTAGAAGACAAACAGTATTCATACACAGTTAATATTAAATTCATAAACTTTTCCTTAAAAAGTCATCAAATATGAAAACTACTTGTAAGGAAAACACTTAAGCGGTATCGACGTTTATGTAACACTGCCTGACATTCGTTGAACAATCCATCATTCGATGCAAGATTTCTTCATTTGGCCAACTCTGGTAGGACTGTAAAATGATGAATTTCAGCCATGCAAAAGTTCATGTATAAATCTTGGCTAACCACCGGAACAATTCAAAACATATGCATAATTGAGAAGAAAAAAAATTTCAAGAACTTCTTTTAATATAATCAATGCAAAAAATAATTTTAGAAGTTTTTTTTTTTTTGTTGGTAATATTCAGCTTATCATACAGAAATTTAAAATGCATAAAAATCTTCGTAATATATATAAATTTTCAATATAAACAAATATATATTCGCTGAATGCATAAATCTATTAGTTCAGAGTTGTTACTCAAATCAGGATAAAAATAAATCCCTGTTTTTTCTCTGTACACATTATATATTAAGAGGGAAAACACAATCATTGTGCTCTTGTATGAGGCTAACTATACTAGTTATAATTGATGAAAAAACTTAAGAGAAAAGAAAGGAACAGCTGAACATACTTATAACAAATAATGCTATAGTGAATGAAATAGTTTAATATAGCTAAAATATCATCCTTAAATATTGTTCTTTGGTTGGTTACTACTTTTTAAAAGACAAAAATAAGAAACAAATTTCCCTGTATTTTCTCAGTTTCTAGAGAAAAACTAAAAATTTTCTGCATTTTCCTTGTTATTTTAGATGATTTTTAAATTCCCTGCATTTTCCAGGCTTTCCCTGAGAAGTGGCAAACCCTGTCATTCGAAAGACAAGAATGTTGTTCACAAAATTTTTAAAATTCAGGGTGCATAGTCGAATTATTCAACAAAAAAAGCACCTTTTAAGCACTTTAAAAAGATATCATTATTAGGCAAGGTTGGAAAGTTTTTGACAATTGACGGTTTTATCCTGTTTAAACCGTCATGTCGAAGGGGGGGGGGAAACAAACCTTTTGCCATTGTTTTTGACAATTGTCAAAAATCATGAAATTTTGAATCATGTAAAACGAAGGACATTTTCATATGCTACGGACTGACAATACGGCGAAATAGATTGATTGGGTTTGAATTAAGTGCGAAAACGTTAAATAGAACAATCTGAACTGTGTCTTTTTGCATAATTCGTAGGGAAAATTAACATGGTAAAGGAAAAATCTCATTTTGAAAAAAAAAAAAGAAAATTAAGCACTTTTTAAAAACACCCAATGAAAAAAGGACCTTTAAAAAAACGAAAATAAGCACCTTTAAAAACGCTATGCACCCTAAAATTAATATATATGGATCTGAATTAAGCAAGTAAAAGGTTAAAATAATTTTGATTAAACTATTAAGAAAAATAGGCCAACATGCAAGCTGAGGCATTTTTTTTGACTACTTGTTATTTATGTTAGCAACATTTTTGTTTACCATTTGTCATAAATGGTACCTTCGAAAGCAACAATGACTTGCTTGTAACATTGCCATTTGAAAATAAGATAATTTGCTAAGGAAAATGTAACTTTCCCCCCAACTTACTTGAATTAATATAATAATGTGATTTGATACTATAAGAAAATAGTCAAAATAAAATATATAACCAGTCTTTACTCAGAAACGTAAGATTTGAATAATCCAAGAAGTAAAAAATAAATTTGTTTCATAATCTCTGGAAGGGAAGGATCCGTAATAATTTAATTTTTCTTTTCTGAAATACTATTTTTACTTAGACAAAAACATAAAATAAAAAATTTAATAAATTTGTTTTTATTTTATTACAAAAAATCTCTAAGGCAAATAGTATAGTTTTTATTACAGCAATAAGTAAGTTATTAACAGGTATTGTTATAACCCCCAGGCAAGAACAGAAACAGCATTCCAACTTTATATAAACTTTTTGGAGAACAGCACATTATAAAAATGAACGCTATTAAAAAATAAGACAATTTAAACCTATAACTTAAAAGTCATTTTATATTAAGATAATTCGGTACAGTTATTTTCTGAAATGAATTAAAGCCAAGAAGCAGTTAATTAACTAATTAAGCATTAATTAAGAAGTAGTTTGTTTCTAGAAAGATAATATTCAATGAAATGTGTTTAATGAACATTAATTCCAAAACTTAGAGGGCATCAAAACTTTTTCCAGAAAGTGAAATCATTTTGCATTATACACTTTGCATATCTGATGAAATTTTTAACTCAGTGATTTTAATTTATTTTCTATAAAATGTAATATTTCTCTATGAAAATGTATTTTAAAAGTCTTCATAAATCTTAGAATATACCCAACAGGTTATTAATTTTTGAATCAAGAAAATATAAACTTCATTCAAAAGCCTTTAAACCTGGGATAAATAAAAATAACACATCATTATATACAATAGAAGATCAATATATTGCCAACACAGATAGGAAAAAAATCTGGTCGATTTTATGAAATAATATGAATTTCATGTTAACTGTTGCAAAATATACTAAATATTTTACACGTAGGGAACTTTAGGGATTTTTATTATCATTAACAGAAAAAATTTGCAACATTTTCCGGCTGTGATTGACATTAAATGAACTTGGAATGCTTTCTCTTATGTTAACTCATAATTTAAGATAGTAATTTATTATCGATAGTATTGTCAACGCTCAGATAAATATGAACTCGCTCAATAAACAGAAATTAGCAGACTGTAAATTTGCACAATATTTATTTATTAATATTTGGAAGAGAGCTTTTTTGTAGCTCTTTACTGCTCTGCTTCCACACACACACTCTCTCTCTCTCTAAGTTACAAGTTTTTCTAGATGGCGCTACAAATCCGTGCGGATACGAGTATTAATTAATTTAAAAAGAAAATTCCGAATAAACTGAAAATATAAAAAAAGAAAGCATAGCTATGCTTTAAAACTAAATACTATAAATGAAGCTCGCTTCACTATGTAACATTAATTTAAACATTGAAGCAAGCAATAAACTGTGAAATATTAGATTTCAATATGGATTTTTCTTTTATAGGAAACTTAATTTTAGGGAATTCTCTAAAACGCACAAAAACCGGGAGAAATTCTATTAAACCAGTAATCCAGTAGAGTTGACAGCTATGCTTTAGATATGAAAAAAAAAATAGTCTCCAAAATAATTGCCAGAGAGATAAAAAATAGTTTTCCTCCGCTAACACAGTCTTATTTAATGATTCCAAATAAAGTATTTTTTTCTTTAAAGACACACTATATAACACGATTGCCACTCAAATCTGGAGGAAAAAAATTCCCTGTACATATTATATACAATATCACTATCCAATTATCCGGGACCGATCGGGACCATCGCTATTCCGGTTTTCTGAATCGCTACAAAAAGCCGTTTTTTTTATTGTTAAACCCAACTAAAAAAAATAATATTTGGAAATAATCCTAAAATGAAGAAAAAACGATGAAGTAATACACTAATGATCATGTCCAAAATGATGGTAAGGTAAACATCTTTCAAAAAAGAAAGAAAAACCCTAAAATCTTACGAGGGAAATTTTTTATTTATTTTTAAACGGCGGTAAAATTTATCGAATTTTGTTCCGATTTTGATTTCCGGATAACGAGTTATGTACTGAACTAAGAGGAAACAACAATTACTGTGCTCTTGAGTGATTTATATTAGGCTAACCATATTTATTAGCTTTAATTGCTGGAAGAAACAGCTGAATATACTTAAATAATGCTATAGTAAATTAAATAGTTTAGTATAGCTGAAATATCATGGTTAAATATCCCACAGATTACGCATTGAGTAGCTACCTTTTTTTAAAAGACAAAAATAAGAAAGAAAAAAATTCCCTGTATTTTCACAGTTTGTAAAGGGAAAAAAAAAAATCAAAATTCCCTGCATTTTCCCTGTTATTTTAAGTGATTTTTAAATTCCCTGTATAATTTAATCTGAAATTCACAAAATGCAAACTCCTTAAAATTTAATTTGTTGAAAAGGAGGCATAAATTTACATTTTGTGCTGTCCAACGTAAACTGTTTTTAGAATGTAAGAAATGTAAATATATAAAAATGCTAATCTCAATGTCTTAAATATAGACATCATACCAACTCCATTTAATTTGCTAATGCAAAAATAATAATTAAATGTTGAGTTACAATTTTTTAAGAATTATAAACTATAATGTGTTAAATGAAAAATGATTTCAAAGTACATTAAAACTAGTGAGCATGGAATAATCTTGTTTCCAAAATATTTATTTTTCAAAAAGAGTCACAAATTTTTTTTGTGTCAATAATTAACTATTTGATTTTTTCATGTATTCATTTTCACATACATCATTTATACACAGTTTCACAAATACTTGTTATTTGCCGCTCAATCAATTCCCGCCCCCTTCTTTTCAAAACATAAGCATTTAGCAGATTCTTTCTTGTTTCTTTTAATGAAGCGTTTGGAATCTGTCCATAAGCACCTGTATTACTTACAGAATTTTTTTAAATTATTTAATATATAGATTAAGAAATTTGGCTAATTTTGTTGTTGTTGAACTTCTCGATTACAGCAAAATAAGATTAACATAAATAATGACCATTATAATGCGGATGGAAAAAGGATAGAGTAATGATTAATGATGCAATCTAAGGCAATCAAGTAGTGAGTAATTATTGAGAGGTATATTACGAGAAGTATAAAAAATAAACAGAAAATTTGGGGATACGCAAAAAAGTTCAACTCCTTTAGTTATATAAAAATTTGTACGAAAGGGCATTTAAGAGAAAACATAACAGAATATATCATTAAAACAATCATTTTTCATTCAAATTTAAATCAATATTACGAAGAACTAATAAAATTCTGCCACATTTTATAAGTAATAAACCACTTTTTAATAAAATATGTTTAAGTAAAAAATTAATCATGTAATATTAAATCAAAATAACGAAGTCCCATATTTGGATATGGATACAGCAAAAAGGTACCAATTCTTATCTGCACTGGGTATAAAAACGCAAAAATTCTTTCTTTGATAGCCAATTGATAAAAAAAAAGAAAATTTTCAAAATGATTACAAAATAGTCTTCTTTACTTACATTTTGGTTAAATTAGTCCCGCCCCTTAGTAGCCTTTTCTTGAAAACAGTTATTTTGGCCTCGTTTTATTTTCCAATGGCAAGCTTGTTCACCAAAATCTTAATTAAAAAACTTTTTACAGGCAGTTTATTGACTCTTGTAACTAATTTCAATCAAAATTCTAATAAAAAATCACAGCCTTTTCTTAAAAGTGCTTGAATCTTAATGTATTTAATTAGACTTAGCTTATTTTTGAAGATATAAAACTAGCTAATGCTTTGCTTTTTTTCTAGGTTGCTAATTTTAATGCAAACATTGGAATAATTTTTCTTTTTCTAAATATAAAAATTTCAGCTGTCCATTCAATTCTCAATGCTTGAAAATCAAATGCAACTTCAACCATATTATTTATAAGACATATATAAAAACAAAGCAATACGAAAAAAATTTCTGCAAAACAATTTATTATTTTTTTTTTTTTTGCGAATGATGTGAGTGTATATTATATATATCTGCTGCCTACATAATGCAAAATATTCAGGGTTTGTATTTAAAAGATCTTCTACTGTACATATATGTATGTATATATACTTACTTGAAATACAATTGTTTAAAGAATTAAAAACTCACTACAAATACAAACTCAAAAGCTTTTCAAAGAAATGAATATGCATGGATGAAAAATATTAAAACCAAACAAGTTAAAAAATTAAGAATGGCAAATCCTTTCATACAAATTTTTACAATTTTAAAGATTCAATTTAGCTTTATGCAATCATTTTATGATAATTTATTAGATGTATTTAAAGAATTTCTTTAATATATCACAATATAATCTTCCTGAGAAGTTTGATACCTATCTAGAAGGCAAATAAAATTTTTACATTTAACTTAACTGATAATGAGGCGGGGGAGAGGAGTAATACAGAGGCGCCAACTTTCCTAACTACCCATCAGTAAATCAGAAATACAGCAACACAGAAATGTATACAAATTAGTGTTTACCAAATTCAAATGTTTGCAGCAGGGTTGTCACTCAAATCTGGAAAAAATAATTCTCCGTGTTTTCCCTGTACATATTATACACAATATATTAACAGAAAGCACAACAATCACTGTGCTATTGAGTGACCTATATTGGGTTAACTATACTAATTTAAATTTAGGGAAAAACTTAAGCGGAAAAAAGGAACATACAAAATCCAGTATATATTGCTATAGTAAATAAATTTTTTTAATATAGCTGAAATATCATCCTTAAATACATTACGCCTTGAGTGGCCACCTTTTTCTAAGAGACGGAAATAAGAAACAAAATTCCCTGTATTTTCCCAGTTTGTAAAGAATAATAATAAAAAAAAAAAATTTCTGGAAATGGGGTTTCATTATTTTCTTTTATCAAGTAACTTTTTTCTTTCTTTATTTACTTTTAGTGTCATCTAAGGAGTAGCAAAAAATTATTGTAGATTAGTTGCAAACAAAGTTATGTTAGTTAAGGGGTATCATTGGTAGTAATGAGAGAAACAGACTTTTTTTTAAACAGATTATTATGGAAGTTCCCAAAAATGGTAATTTCAATTACTCAACCATAAGATTGTAATCTTGACAATGAAATCATAATAATGACGGATTAATTGCATAGCTGCCAACTCAGATAGGAAAAATCCAGTATATTTTATAAATATAAATTTCATGATAATTGTTACAAAATATACTAAATATTTTACACATAGGGAATTTTATATTCATCAAAAGAAAAAATGCGCATTCCCCCCCCCCGGTTATGATGACATTAAATGACCTTGAAATGTTATGTATTATGTTTATTCATAATTTTTAATAGTAATAGGCATTCAATTCATCAAATACAGTTAACTGAATTTTATGAACGGGGTTTGCTTCATTATGTATCAGTGACACTTATTTAAATATTCAAACAAGCAATAATCTGCACAAAAATTCCATTTCGATAGGGATTTTTTTAAGGAAATTCACTCAATTTTAGGGAATCTTCTAAAATGTACAAAAACTAGTAGAGTTGGCAGCTATGGGGGGACCAGGGTACATAGCCAAGTTTTTCAACAAAAAATAAGCATCTTTTAAGCACTTTTCAAGCACTCAAAAATATTTTTAAGCACTTATAACAAAATATAATTAGGCAGGGTTGGAAAGTTTTTGAAAATTGATGGTTTTATCCGGATTTAACTGTCATGTCAAAAAAAATTTTGGCATAGTTTTTGACAATTTTCAAAAATCCTGAAGTTTTGAATCATAAAATGAACGCCGTTTTCATACGCTAAGGACCGATGGCACACCGAAATAGATTGGGGTTGAATTAATTGCACAAACGGCGAATAGAACAATATTAACAGAGTCTTTCTGCATAATATGTGGCGAAAATCAATGGTAGAGGGGAAATTGAGCACTTTTTAATAACACCCAATGAAAAAAGCACCTTTAAGGGCTTTTAAGAAATGAAAATAAGCACATTTAAGCACTTTTTAAAAACGATACGCACCCTATAAGAGTTGGCACTTCTGCATATACATTCAACTTAAATATGATTGAGAGGGGGGAGAGGAGCTATATAAGTAATACCACAAACGCAGACTTCATTCAAGAAAATTCATCATATAAGCCCTAAAAAGTTATTTACAATAAGAAAATATGCAATGGCTAGCTTTTTAACTACTACTTTTATAACAATACTCATCTCTCACACCCAATAAACTAAAGTACAAACAGACACACTGGAGTATTATTTAGTTTCCCATATGCCAGTTCAAAATTTATACAGTTTTTAAAAAATATTTTCTCCCAAGAACTAAATCACAATCATCAAACCACAACTGCACATAAAATATATGAGCTCTGCTCAGAAGATGAATCACAGTTTTTCCACCAATAAACAGTGAGATGGAATTGGAGTATTTTTTTTAATCGTCAGCGCCTCACGCAACAGCAAATTATCATACTTTCATTTGGTTTTTTAATATATTCAATAAAAAAATTAGTTTACAGTTAAGTCATTTTCAGATAGTGATCGTGCATGCAACTGAATGCGCAATCCTGAATGTTCATTCCAAAACGAGTCACTCGCTCGTACAAAATGATCTTGAATGAAACATTCAACGACGAACTCAGTTAAAACTAACTTTGCTCACAAATAGTGTTCCTCAAGGCAGATGGACCTCTACTTTTTTTGAATGAGTCGCTTGTTCACAAAATAAGTAAACCACATTAATAAGTGATCAATAAAGATAATTTACAATTATCTTTTACCGTCCATGATATAGGAGAAAAATTGTTTCGTTTTTTTTACAGTCGACCGATACGTCGTTATCAGACACGTGCATATATATATCACAATAGTTATAGGTAATTAGTTTCTTTTTTTAAAAAAAAATCATCACATGCAGATATGTGCACCATCTTGGTAGAATAGCAAATAAGGAACTCTGGGAGGACTGTGGGAGAGGACTTGAGCTTCTGTGACGGCCGTCACCTGCCGGTCATCGAACCGGAACCAGGTCTGACTTCCAGGGTTGTACACATCTGATATATAATGACCTTTAATGGCTTCTTCTCCGTCGTGGTACATCACTAAAATGTAAAAAAGTTTATTGTGCGGTAGAAATGAATATATTCCAGAATAGTTTAATTTACAAAAAATAGATTTAGAATTTAAAATATAAGAGCTACAGAAGAAATATTTAGGAGAAAGCTAGGAACATCTTAGTTGAAATGGTTAAATATAGAATTGTTAATAAACTATTATAATATTGAACTTAAATTTGGCGTTAATTTAAAGCAGACTTCTATAATTTATTCTACAATGCATATATATGAACCTTTTTTTTCTTCTTTTTTTACTTGATGGGCACTTGGGTTTATTTCCCACTGGTTTCATAAATGCCAAAATTGCTACTCTCTTATCCAGGGTGCGTAGCCAAATTATTCAACAAAAAATAAGCACCTTTTAAGCACTTTAAAAAAATATAATTGAGCAGAGTTGGAAAGTTTTTGACAATTGACAGTTTTATCGTGTCTTAACCATCATGCCAAAACCTTTTGGCATTGTTTTTGACAATGGTCAAAAAGGATGAAATTTCGAATCGTGTAAAACGAATGGCGTTTCCATACCCTATGGACTGACAATATGCCGAAATGGACTGGGGTTAAATTAATTGTGCAAACGTTAAATAGAACAATGTGAACTGCGTCTTTTTGCATAATTTGAAGCGAAAATCAACATAGTAAAGGAAAACACTTTAAGCACTTTTTAAAAACACTAAGAACCCTGTTATCATTACCCAGTGGGCACCTGGGTCTCAGCCATGGCACCAGAATAGTGGCCCCCACGTCACCCAACCACAAATCTGCTTATAGGGCGGCTTACATTCACACAGAAGAAAGGACATAGAACACACACACAGAGAGAGAGAGAGAGAGAGAGAGAAAATTACACCCATGCCTACGGTGGGATCCAAACCCACAACCGCTGGCTCTGTATTTCAGTTCAGTAACCACTAGACCAGTGATCAGCATATTTGAACCTTTTCAGTGAATTTTTACTGTTGCTTGAAAGCTTTTTTAGGAAGAGGATTCTGGTTAAATAGGATTTAGTGAAATTCCTGCCCAAACACTCTTGTAGTCAAAAGACTTAAGTGAATGTCTGATATATTTTATGTCATTAATTTTGAGTTCCTCTGCTTAACAGTGTTTGAAAACAAATTCCTTCAAAATTTTTATTTATATAATTTTAACTTTTTGTTTCAAAAAATGCTATAATAAATTACAATATTTTACTTTAAAACATGGTTGGCATTTTGTCCTGAAAAAACTATTTCTCCCAGGCCAGTGGAAGGAACTGGAAAAAATGGGAAGAAACTAAAAATGACCAATAAAATTTTTTAGTGTAAATTTAATTAAACAATTGATAAATTAACTAAAACTGTTTAGTGTAGTAAAATTTAGTGTTGTACAAGAAAATTAAAAGTTTTTCACATTTTAATAACAATTTTTTTCAATATTTAAATTTTAAACAAAATTTAAAAAATCTGTATGACTTGTTATGCAATTATCTTTTTTTAATATAGTTCATTGCTTTGAAAAAATAATATACTTATAATTTATAATTGCATATAGATAGAATTTAGGTTTATTCCTGATAGGTAATAAAAATCTTTTTAATTTTATAACATAGTTAAAAACTGCATTTAGTACCCCCTTTTTTATGAGTCTGGTTTGCTTGATATCACCTTCAATCTTATCAGTAGTTACTGCTATGGATCAAAAATTTTATTTATTTATTTTTTGACGAATAACAAAAACTAGTGTTATCCTTCTACAAAATGTGAGAAAATCGTCCATGTTATTGGAATAAAAAAATTTCTATATATTCAACCAAAAAAAATTATATACAATTTTATTTTATCCAAATAGGCTTTTTTTCTCCCCCCCCCCCTCTTACAATAGCAATGCAACCTTCTCTCTTATTATAGAAAACATATATTTTCCAAATTTTGCATCAAAACTACGGTGAGGCTACAAACCAAACTTCATGTAATAAATCAATGTCACAGGCTGTCTGACAAATAACATGATAAAAACTTTTTATATTTTAATAAAATATGACCTTGAGTGGGGATTTTGTTACAAATTCAGATATTCGGAACACAATGAAATTAGGGATGTGAATCAGGGAGGATGGGGTCCATTTGAAAAATGAGATTTTTCAGCGATCTAAATCCATGATTTTTTAAAAATAAACAGTAGTTAAAATCCCGACATTTCACTACAAATTTTGTTCAGTACCGATATCCACGACTTTCCGGGTGCACGGATATCACGTGTATCATTTAATATCTTTTTAAAACAAAAACATACCTGCAAAAAGTTTATACACTCTGTTTCTATGGCTTTTCTTCACATCTGATGAAAATAGTTCTATAAAAAAAGGGAAAGAATTAAAAATGTTTGGCATAAAATAAAAAAAAAAGAGAAATATTTGAAAATAGAAAATAATTATACCTCTGTTCAATTCCAGTTCAAGTGGATAATCTGTCTTCTTCATTACTTTCTTGCAACCTCCATTTTTATTGTATACAAATCTTTTCAAATGCAGAATTAGTACTGGAGGCAGCTTTTGAAGAGCAACATGACTATAAGCCTCAACCTTGAAATAAATTTGAAAAATTTTATAAAAAGCATGATTCTTACATTGATTAATCATGCCTTAATTTATAATAGCTGCCAAGATGGATGGGGAAAAATCCAGTAGACATTATGAAATAAATAATTGTTGCATAATGTGCTAAATATTTTAAGACATAGGGAATTTTAGGGATTGTTTTTATCATAATCAAAATAGAAAAACAGCAATATTTTCCAGTTATGATTGACATTAAATATACTTGAAATGTTTATTATGTCTATTCCTAATTTTGAATTTTAGTAGTCATTTAACTCATTAAAGATAGTCAAAAGATTTTTTTAAATAAATTTAAAAAGAGAGTCCTGAATTTAAATAAACCGAACATTTTAGAGCAAAAAAAAAAAAAATTATTTAATTATTACTCAAGCAAGCAATAATCTGATCTTTTTTAGGAAATTTACTCAATTTTAGGGAATTTTCTAAAATGTACAAAAATCAAGAGAATTTTAATTAAACCAGTAGATCAGGAGAAACTGGCAAAATCCAATAGTCCTGTGAAAAATCCCGTAGAGCTGGCAATTATGATTTATAATAGAATTGAATGTAGGGTTTAGTGGCACAAAGTCCAAAAGAGGATATGCTGAGCCAAACAATGCGGTAAAATAGTTCAAAAGACAAAGTGCATACAATACTTTAATTGTCGTACAATTATAACTGATAAAATGGTGAAGTTGGTAAATAGAATCAGATAAAAGCTATGAATAAAATCAGATAAAAAGGTATGAATAAAATATATAAAACACAAAGTAAAATGATAAGTTGTTTGCAAAAGTGGATAAAATTGTAGGTGTATTAAAATATTTATATACAGTTAAAATTCCAACAGCATGTAAATACGCAAAAATGTCAGGATGATTAATATCATCAAACAAATCCTGCATGCATAAAGTAGAACTCCCAAAAAATGTTAAACGATGCTGGTTAAAACATGGACATATTATTGATTTATAATAGAGATGCTGAACTTAGGGCTCGCCAAACGCTGACGTGCAGCCCACATAAGGGTCCAAACACGATTAAAATTTTTAAAAAAAATTAAAACGCATTTTTTTTTTTTTTTTTTGCAAATTTTAAAACACAATTTTTTTTTAAGTCATCACTCTTTGACATGCTGAACTTTTGCAGATTATAAAGTACGGAATTCTGCATGGTTTAAAGAAACTGAATATTTAAAATATGATATTAATACACAAATTTCAGTGTTTTTTTTTAAAATTGAAAACTACCAATCTCCATGAGGCTCTTCATATCCCGATACGGTTAATATGATATTCTGAATCGCAAGTTATGAACCGCACACTTAATTTATCATCTTTTGACAAGATTTATTTTTACCGATTTCATCATGAATCCTATGTCATTATTATGAACCTCAAAGTTGAACCACACATTTAATTAATCACTTTTTGACGAACTTTCTTTGTACCAATTTTTCTCATAAAACTAAATGATTTTAAAAAAAAGTAATTGAGATACTTTTCTGAGTAATTTGAAAATCCGCATTTTTATGCTGATATTATGACACGTGAGTTTTAAACTGCACATTATGCAATCACTTTTTAATGCACCTTATTTGAGATGATTTCATTGTAAATCCCAAGCTATTTTTCGACAGAGGCAAATTTCTTTTAGTTTTCAAAATCTTGATATTTTTAATATACTACTATGAATTTCGAAGTTGAACTGCACCATTAAACAATCACTTTTTTACGCGTTTTGCACTGATTTCATCGTAAATCTAAAAATTTCTTTAACCATTTATGAAAAATTTCCAAGAGTATTCTATATTATTTTTAAAAAAGTTAAGTACTTCATTTATTTATTTTTTCAATTGAATTCTCATCATTATAATTACACTTTATTTTTTAGCTAAGTTAAATTGTGAAGATAAGAAGACATTAAAGTTAAATTCATGTGCTTTAAAAGGAAAAATTAGTTACCTCTTGTTTAGTTTTGGCACAAGTATAACCTTGAATGGGTTCCTTCACAGTCATTTCCTTTAAGGCTTCAGACACTGAAGTCACATTTTCAGACTAAAACAGAATTTACAACATTTAAAATTTAGACCTCAAAGGAAAAAATTTGAATACCTTCTTACAAAAACAGGGGTGATTGTGAGCCTAACTCAAAAATCCTGAAAATTTCTTGAGTAAAATCATTTCAAAAAATTTACGTCTTTATGCATTTAAATCATTAATATTTTCACAACATGAAATTCTAAATATATTATATGCAGCATAATTTAAATGAATATTTATTTATAAGTTTACTTTATCTCTAATCCCATTTATTATTCTACCAGAAAATAATATTTACAAATAAAAAAGATGCCAAGTATAAATTCTAGTTCTAACTAAACTGAACTCAATGGTACGGCAGCTCAGAGAGGGCCAAGGCCTACTGTGCCCATCTCAGTTTTCCTGACCTTAGGCTCTGGGGTGCCGGAGCAGATGTTCCGGTTAGTTGGCCAGCCGAGCGCGGAACCCCAAGTGTTTAGTTCCCAAGCATGCTTGGTACTCATTTATCAACCCACTGAAGGGATGAAAGGCTGAGCCAACCTTGCCGGCCGGAGGATCGAACCCATGACCTGTGGCAGGAGAGCGCTAAGTGTTACCACTCAACCACCAGCGTCAAATTCTAGTTCTAATATTTGTAAATAAAAGACACAGGAATTTGTATATATATAAATGTGATTGATGATTTCTTGAAACTTCTGGACCTTGGATTTCCAGATCGCGGTTAGCGAAAAATTCGGAGCACAATCATCTTTGTAATAAACTATCTCTTTGTACAGTATAAATACACTCTATTACTTTTGAAAAGGTAAAATAAGTCAGGGTTGCTACTCAAATTTGAAAAGAAAAAAAAATCCCTGTGCTCTTGTATGAGCTATATTGGACTAACTATACTAGTTTAAATTGCTAGAAAAACTTGAGGAACTCCTGAACATACTTAAATATTGCAATAGTAAACGAAATAGTTTAGTATAGCTGAAATATCTATAAATATCCCATAGATTGTACTTAGAGTGATCACAATTTTTTAAAAGATGAAAATAATAAACAAAATTACCCGAATTTTCCCAATTTGTAAAGAAAAACTTAAAATTCCCTGCATTTTCCCAGTTATTTTTAAATTCTGTGCATTTTCCAGGTTTTTCCTGTTCTCCCAGTGGAGTGGCAACCCAGTTAAAATTTTCTTAAACAGTGTCAAACCAAATTGGAGGATTCTTAAATTCCAGTTCAATAGAGCCTCTTTTTGATTGGAAGATCAATTTTGGCAATAGTAGAATCTTAATTTAATTTAACAGATTTTGTAAGATAACTCCATAAAAAGAGTTTAGTATAGCTGAAACAGAGAGCGTAGCCAGATTTTCAAGAAAAATAAGCATATTTTATGTACTTTATCAGCACTCCAAAAATATTTTTAATCGCTTTCCAAAAAAATAAATCATAATTAGGATCTGTGCAGCAATGAAACTTATTAATATTGCAGTAATGAAACTTAATTTATAAACATAAAATCAATACAATTCCAAAACTATACATAATCCTGT